>NW_027478613.1:125229-378084 GCF_051014685.1 Ptiloglossa arizonensis | reverse complement strand
GTACGTTATACGTTATACGTTATACGTTATACGTTATACGTTATACGTTATACGTTATACGTTATACGTTATACGTTATACGTTATACGTTATACGTTATACATTATACGTTATACGTTATACGTTATACGTTATACGTAATACGTTATACGTTATACGTTATACGTTATACGTTATACGTTATACGTTATACGGCATACGGTATGCGTTATACGCTATACGTTATGCGTCATAGGATATATATGTTATGCGTTATAGGATATACGTTATACGATATACGTTGTGCGTTATACGTTATACGTCATACGTTATACGTTATACGTTATACGTTATACGTTATACGTTATACGTTATACGTTATACGTTATACGTTATACGTTATACGTTATACGTTACACGATATACGTTATACGTTATACGTTATGCGTTATACGTTATATGGTATACGCTATGCGTTATACGCTATACGTTATTCCTCATAGGATATGTGTTATGCGTTATAGGATATACGTTATACGTTATACGTTGTGCGTTATACGTTATACGTTATACGTTATACGTTACACGTCATACGTTATACGTTATACGTTATACGTTATACATTATACGTTAGACGTTATACGTTATACGTTATACGTCATACGTTTTACGTAATACGTTATACGTTATACGTAATATGTAATACGTCATACGTTTTACGTTATACGTTATACGTTATACGTTATACGTTATACGTTATACGTTATACGTTATACGTTACACGATATACGTTATACGTTATACGTTATGCGTTATACGTTATATGGTATACGCTATGCGTTATACGCTATACGTTATTCTTCATAGGATATGTGTTATGCGTTATAGGATATACGTTATACGTTATACGTTGTGCGTTATACGTTATACGTTATACGTTATACGTTATACGTTATACGTTATACGTTATACGTTACACGTCATACGTTACACGTCATACGTTATACGTTATACGTTATACGTTATACGTTATACGTTATACGTAATATGTAATACGTCATACGTTTTACGTTATACGTTATACGTTATACGTTATACGTTATACGTTATACGTTATACGTTATACGTTATACGTTAGACGTTATACGTTATACGTTATACGTTATACGTTATACGTTATACGTTATACGTTATACGTTATACATAATATGTAATACGTCATACGTTTTACGTTATACGCTATACGTTATACGTTATACGTTATACGTTATACGTTATACGTTATACGTTATACGTTAGACGTTATACGTTATACGTTATACGTTATACGTTATACGTTATACGTTATACGTTATACGTAATACGTTATACGTTATACGTTATACGTTATACGTTATACATAATATGTAATACGTCATACGTTTTACGTCATACGTTATACGTTATACGTTATACGTTATACGTTATACGTTATACGTTTTACGTTATACGTTATACGTTATACGTTATACGTTATACGTCATACGTTATACGTTATACGTTATACGTTATACGTTATGCGTTATACGTTATACGTTATAGGTCATATGTTATACGTTATACGTTGTACGTTATACGTTATACGTTATACGTTATACGTTATACGTTATACGTTATACGTTACACGACATAGGTTATACGTTATACGTTATACGTAATACGTTATACGTTATACCCTATACGTTATACGTTATACGTTATACGTTATACGTTATACGTTATACGTTATACGTTATACGTTATACGTTATACGTTATACGTTTTACGTTATTCGTTATACTTTCTTCGTTACAGGTTATACGTTATACCATATACGTTATACGTTATACGTTATACGTTATACGTTATACGTTATACGTGATACGTTATGCGCTTTTCGTTATACGTTATAAGTTATCCACTATACGTTATACGTTATACGTTATACGTTATACTTTATACGCCATACGTTATACGTTATACGTTATACGTTATACGTTATACGTTATACGTTATACGTTATACGTTATACGTTATACGTTATACGTTATACGTTATACGTTATACGTTATACGTTATACGTTATACGTTATACGTTATACGTTATACGTTATACGTTATACGTTATACGTTATACGTTATACGTTATACGTTATACGTTATACGTTATACGTTGTACGTTACACGATATACGTTATACGTTATACGTTATGCGTTATACGTTATATGGTATACGCTATGCGTTATACGTTATACGTTATACGTTATACGTTATACGGCATACGGTATGCGTTATTCGCTATACGTTATGCGTCATAGGATATATGTTATGCGTTATAGGATATACGTTATACGATATACGTTGTGCGTTATACGTTATACGTCATACGTTATACGTTATACGTTATACGTTATACGTTATACGTTATACGTTATACGTTATACGTTATACGTTATACGTTACACGATATACGTTATACGTTATACGTTATGCGTTATACGTTATATGGTATACGCTATGCGTTATACGCTATACGTTATTCCTCATAGGATATGTGTTATGCGTTATAGGATATACGTTATACGTTATACGTTGTGCGTTATACGTTATACGTTATACGTTATACGTTATACGTCATACGTTATACGTTATACGTTATACGTTATACATTATACGTTAGACGTTATACGTTATACGTTATACGTCATACGTTATACGTTGTACGTTATACGTTATACGTTATACGTTATACGTTATACGTTATACGTTATACGTTATACGTTATACGTTATACGTTATACGTTATACGTTATACGTTATACATTATACGTTAGACGTTAGACGTTATACGTTATACGGTATACGCTATGCCTTATACGCTATACGTTATTCGTCATAGGATATATGCTATGCGTTATAGGATATACGTTATACGTTATACGTTGTGCGTTATACGTTATACGTTATACGTTATACGTTATACGTTATACGTTATACGTTATACGTTATACGTTTTACGTTATTCGTTATACTTTCTTCGTTACAGGTTATACATTATTCCATATACGTTATACGTTATACGTTATACGTTATACGTGATACGTTATACGTTATACGTGATACGTCATACGTTATACGTTGTACGTTATACGTTATACGTTATACGTTATACGTTATACGTTATACGTTATACATTATGCGTTATACGTTATACGTTATACATTATACGTTAGACGTTAGACGTTATACGTTATACGTTATACGTTGTGCGTTATACGTTATACGTTATACGTTATACGCTATACGTTATACGTTATACGTTATACGTTATACGTTTTACGTTATTCGTTATACTTTCTTCGTTACAGGTTATACATTATTCCATATACGTTATACGTTATACGTTATACGTGATACGTTATACGTTATACGTGATACGTCATACGTTATACGTTATACGTTATACGTTATACGTTATACGTTATACGTTATACGTTATACGTTATACGTTATACGTTATATGTTATACGTTTTACGTTATTCGTTATACTTTCTTCGTTACAGGTTATACGTTATACCATATACGTTATTCGTTATACGTTATACGTTATACGTTATACGTTATACGTTATACGTGATACGTTATGCGCTTTTCGTTATACGTTATACGTTATCCACTATACGTTATACGTTATACGTTATACGTTATACTTTATACGCCGTACGTTATACGTTATACGTTATACGTTATACGTTATACGTTATACGTTATACGTTATACGTTATACGTTATACGTTATAGGTTATACGTTATACGTTATAGATTATACGCTATACGTTTTACGTTATACGTTATACGTTATACGTTATACGTTATACGTTATACGTTATACGTTATACGTTATACGTTATACGTTATACGTTATACGTTATACGTTATACGTTATACGTTATACGTTATACGTTATACGTTATACGTTATACGTTATACGATATACGTTATACGTAATATGTAATACGTCATACGTTTTACGTTATACGTTATACGTTATCCACTATACGTTATACGTTATACGTTATACGTAATACGTTTTACGTTATTCGTTATACTTTCTTCGTTACAGGTTATACATTATTCCATATACGTTATACGTTATACGTTATACGTGATACGTTATACGTTATACGTGATACGTCATACGTTATACGTTGTACGTTATACGTTATACGTTATACGTTATACGTTATACGTTATACGTTATACATTATGCGTTATACGTTATACGTTATACATTATACGTTAGACGTTAGACGTTATACGTTATACGTTATACGTTGTGCGTTATACGTTATACGTTATACGTTATACGCTATACGTTATACGTTATACGTTATACGTTTTACGTTATTCGTTATACTTTCTTCGTTACAGGTTATACATTATTCCATATACGTTATACGTTATACGGTATACGTGATACGTCATACGTTATACGTGATACGTCATACGTTATACGTTATACGTTATACGTTATACGTTATACGTTATACGTTATACGTTATACGTTATACGTTATACGTTATACGTTATACGTTATATGTTATACGTTTTACGTTATTCGTTATACTTTCTTCGTTACAGGTTATACGTTATACCATATACGTTATTCGTTATACGTTATACGTTATACGTTATACGTTATACGTGATACGTTATGCGCTTTTCGTTATACGTTATACGTTATCCACTATACGTTATACGTTATACGTTATACGTTATACTTTATACGCCATACGTTATACGTTATACGTTATACGTTATACGTTATACGTTATACGTTATACGTTATAGGTTATACGTTATACGTTATACATTATACGCTATACGTTTTACGTTATACGTTATACGTTATACGTTTTACGTTATACGTTATACGTTATACGTTATACGTTATACGTTATACGTTATACGTTATACGTTATACGTTATACGTTATACGTTATACGTTATACGTTATACGTTATACGATATACGTTATACGTAATATGTAATACGTCATACGTTTTACGTTATACGTTATACGTTATACGTTATAAGTTATACGTTATACGTTATACGTTAGACGTTATACGTTATACGTCATACGTCATACGTTATACGTTATACGTTATACGTTATACGTTATACGTTATACGTGATACGTTATGCGCTTTACGTTATACGTTATACGTTATCCACTATACGTTATACGTTATACGTTATACGTAATACGTTATACGTTATACGTTATACGTTATACGTTATACGTTATACGTTAAACGTTATACGTTTTACGTTATACGTTATACGTCATACGTTATACGTTATACGCCATACGTTATACGTTATACGTTATACGTTATACGTTATACGTTATACGTTATACGTTATACGTTATACGTTATACGTTATACGTTATACGTTATACGTTATACGTTATACGTTATACGTTAATCGTTATACGTTATACGTTATACGTTATACGTTATACGTTATAAGTTATACGTTATACGTTATACGTTACACGCTATACGTTATACGTTATAGGTCATACGATATACGTTATACGTTATACGTTATATGTTATACGTTATACGTTATACGTTATACGTTATACGTTGTACGTTATACGTTATACGTTACACGTCATACGTTATACGTTATACGTTATACGTTATACGTTATGCGTTATACGTTGAACGATATACGTTATTCGTTATACGTTCTTCGTTAGACGTTGTACGTTATACGTTATGCGTTATAGGTTATACTTTATACGTTATACGTTATACGTTATACGTTATACGTTATATGTTATACGTTATACGTTTAACGGTATACGTTATACCCAGTACGTTATACGTTATACGTTATACGTTATACGTTATACGTTATACGTTATACGTTATACGTTATACGTTATACGTTATACGTTATACGTTATACGTTATACGTTATACGTTATACGTTAGACGTTAGACGTTATACGTTATACGGTATACGCTATGCGTTATACGCTATACGTTATTCGTCATAGGATATATGCTATGCGTTATAGGATATACGTTATACGTTATACGTTATACGTTATACGTTATACGTTATACGTTATACGTTATACATTATACGTTAGACGTTAGACGTTATACGTTATACGTTATACGTTATACGTTATACGTTATACGTTTTACGTTATTCGTTATACATTCTTCGTTACAGGTTATACATTATACCATATACGTTATACGTTATACGTTATACGTGATACGTTATACGTTATACATTATACGTTATACGTTATACGTTATACGTTATACCTTATACATTATACGTCAGACGTTAGACGTTATACGTTATACGGTATACGCTATGCGTTATACGCTATACGTTATTCGTCATAGGATATATGCTATGCGTTATAGGATATACGTTATACGTTATACGTTGTGCGTTATACGTTATACGTTATACGTTATACATTATACGTCATACGTTATACGTTATACGTTATACGTTATACGTTATACGTTATACGATATACGTTATACGTTATACGTTATACGTTATACGTGATACGTCGTACGTTATACGTTGTACGTTATACGTTCTACGTTATACGTTATACGTTATACGTTATACGTTATACGTTATACGTTATACGTTATACGTTATACGTTATACGTTATACGTTATACGTTATACGTTATACGTTATACGTTACACGTTATACGTTACACGTTATACGTTATACGTTATACGTTATACGTTATACGTTATACGTTATACGTTATACGTTATACGTTATACGTTATACGTTATACGTTATACGTTATACGTTATACGTTATACGTTATACGTTATACGTTATACGTGATACGTCGTACGTTATACTTTGTACGTTCTACGTTCTACGTTATACGTTATACGTTATACGTTATACGTTATACGTTATACGTTATACGTTATACGTTATACGTTATACGTTATACGTTATACGTTATACGTTATACGTTATACGTTATACGTTATACGTTATACGTTATACGTTATACGTTATACGTTATACGTTATACGTTATACGTTATACGTTATACGTTATACGTTATACGTTATACGTTATACGTTATACGTTATACGTTATACGTTATACGTTATACGTTATACGTTATACGTTATACGTTATACGTTAAACGTTATACGTTATACGTTATACGTTATACATTATACGTTAGACGTTAGACGTTATACGTTATACGGTATACGCTATGCGTTATACGCTATACGTTATTCGTCATAGCGTATATGCTATGCGTTATAGGATATACGTTATACGTTATACGTTGTGCGTTATACGTTATACGTTATACGTTATACGTTATACGTCATACGTTATACGTTATACGTTATACGTTATACGTTATACGTTATACGATATACGTTATACGTTATACGTTATACGTTATACGTGATACGTCGTACGTTATACGTTGTACGTTATACGTTCTACGTTATACGTTATACGTTATACGTTATACGTTATACGTTATACGTTATACGTTATACGTTATACGTTATACGTTATACGTTATACGTTATACGTTATACGTTATACGTTATACGTTATACGTTATACGTTATACGTTATACGTTATACGTTATACGTTATACGTTATACGTTATACGTTATACGTTATACGTTATACGTTATACGTTATACGTTATACGTTATACGTTATACGTTATACGTTATACGTTATACGTTATACGTTATACGTTATACGTTATACGTTATACGTTATACGTTATACGTTATACGTTATACGTTATACGTTATACGTTATACGTTATACGTTATACGTTATACGTTATACGTTATACGTTACACGATATACGTTATACGTTATACGTTATGCGTTATACGTTATATGGTATACGCTATGCGTTATACGTTATACGTTATACGTTATACGTTATACGTTATACGGCATACGGTATGCGTTATACGCTATACGTTATGCGTCATAGGATATATGTTATGCGTTATAGGATATACGTTATACGATATACGTTGTGCGTTATACGTTATACGTCATACGTTATCCGTTATACGTTATACGTTATACGTTATACGTGATACGTCGTACGTTATACTTTGTACGTTCTACGTTCTACGTTATACGTTATACGTTATACGTTATACGTTATACGTTATACGTTATACGTTATACGTTATACGTTATACGTTATACGTTATACGTTATACGTTATACGTTATACGTTATACGTTATACGTTATACGTTATACGTTATACGTTATACGTTATACGTTATACGTTATACGTTATACGTTATACGTTAGACGTTATACGTTATACGTTATACGTTATACGTTATACGTTATACGTTATACGTTATACGTTATACGCTATACGTTATACGTTATACATAATATGTAATACGTCATACGTTTTACGTCATACGTTATACGTTATACGTTATACGTTATACGTTATACGTTATACGTTTTACGTTATACGTTATACGTTATACATAATATGTAATACGTCATACGTTTTACGTTATACGCTATACGTTATACGTTATACGTTATACGTTATACGTTATACGTTATACGTTAGACGTTATACGTTATACGTTATACGTTATACGTTATACGTTATACGTTATACGTTATACGTTATACGTTATACGTTATACATAATATGTAATACGTCATACGTTTTACGTCATACGTTATACGTTATACGTTATACGTTATACGTTATACGTTATACGTTTTACGTTATACGTTATACGTTATACGTTATACGTTATACGTCATACGTTATACGTTATACGTTATACGTTATACGTTATGCGTTATACGTTATACGTTATAGGTCATATGTTATACGTTATACGTTGTACGTTATACGTTATACGTTATACGTTATACGTTATACGTTATACGTTATACGTTACACGACATAGGTTATACGTTATACGTTATACGTAATACGTTATACGTTATACCCTATACGTTATACGTTATACGTTATACGTTATACGTTATACGTTATTCGTTATACGTTATACGTTATACGTTTTACGTTATTCGTTATACTTTCTTCGTTACAGGTTATACGTTATACCATATACGTTATACGTTATACGTTATACGTTATACGTTATACGTTATACGTTATACGTTATACGTTACACGATATACGTTATACGTTATACGTTATGCGTTATACGTTATACGTTATACGTTATACGTTATACGTTACACGTTATACGTTATACGTTATACGTTATACGTTATACGTAATACGTTATACGTTATACGTTATACGTTATACGGCATACGGTATGCGTTATACGCTATACGTTATGCGTCATAGGATATATATGTTATGCGTTATAGGATATACGTTATACGATATACGTTGTCGGTTATACGTTATACGTCATACGTTATACGTTATACGTTATACGTTATACGTTATACGTTATACGTTATACGTTATACGTTATACGTTATACGTTATACGTTATACGTTATACGTTATACGTTATACGTTATACGTTACACGATATACGTTATACGTTATACGTTATGCGTTATACGTTATATGGTATACGCTATGCGTTATACGCTATACGTTATTCCTCATAGGATATGTGTTATGCGTTATAGGATATGCGTTATACGTTATACGTTGTGCGTTATACGTTATACGTTATACGTTATACGTTACACGTCATACGTTATACGTTATACGTTATACGTTATACATTATACGTTAGACGTTATACGTTATACGTTATACGTCATACGTTATACGTAATACGTTATACGTTATACGTAATATGTAATACGTCATACGTTTTACGTTATACGTTATACGTTATACGTTATACGTTATACGTTATACGTTATACGTTATACGTTACACGATATACGTTATACGTTATACGTTATGCGTTATACGTTATATGGTATACGCTATGCGTTATACGCTATACGTTATTCTTCATAAGATATGTGTTATGCGTTATATGATGTACGTTATACGTTATACGTTGTGCGTTATACGTTATACGTTATACGTTATACGTTATACGTCATACGTTATACGTTATACGTTATACGTTATACGTTATACGTTATACGTTATACGTAATATGTAATACGTCATACGTTTTACGTTATACGTTATACGTTATACGTTATACGTTATACGTTATACGTTATACGTTATACGTTATACGTTATACGTTAGACGTTATACGTTATACGTTATACGTTATACGTTATACGTTATACGTTATACGTTATACGTTATACATAATATGTAATACGTCATACGTTTTACGTTATACGTTATACGTTATACGTTAGACGTTATACGTTATACGTTATACGTTATACGTTATACGTTATACGTTATACGTTATACGTTATACGTTATACGTTATACGTTATACGTTATATGTAATAAGTCATACGTTTTACGTCATATGTTATACGTTATACGTTATACGTTATACGTTATTCGTTTTACGTTATACGTTATACGTTATACGTTATACGTTATACGTCATACGTTATACGTTATACGTTATACGTTATACGTTATGCGTTATACGTTATACGTTATAGGTCATATGTTATACGTTATACGTTGTACGTTATACGTTATACGTTATACGTTATACGTTATACGTTATACGTTATACGTTACACGACATACGTTATACGTTATACGTTATACGTAATACGTTATACGTTATACCCTATACGTTATACGTTATACGTTATACGTTATACGTTATACGTTATACGTTATACGTTATACGTTATACGTTATACGTTATACGTTTTACGTTATTCGTTATACTTTCTTCGTTACAGGTTATACGTTATACCATATACGTTATACGTTATACGTTATACGTTATACGTTATACGTTATACGTGATACGTTATGCGCTTTTCGTTATACGTTATAAGTTATCCACTATACGTTATACGTTATACGTTATACGTTATACTTTATACGCCATACGTTATACGTTATACGTTATACGTTATACGTTATACGTTATACGTTATACGTTATACGTTATACGTTATACGTTATACGTTATACGTTATACGTTATACGTTTTACGTTATACGTTATACGTTACACGTCATACGTTACACGTCATACGTTATACGTTATACGTTATACGTTATACGTTATACGTTATACGTAATATGTAATACGTCATACGTTTTACGTTATACGTTATACGTTATACGTTATACGTTATACGTTATACGTTATACGTTATACGTTATACGTTAGACGTTATACGTTATACGTTATACGTTATACGTTATACGTTATACGTTATACGTTATACGTTATACGATATACATAATATGTAATACGTCATACGTTTTACGTCATACGTTATACGTTATACGTTATACGTTATACGTTATACGTTATACGTTATACGTTATACGTTATACGTTATACGTTATATGTTATAGGTTATACGTTATACGTTATACGTTATACGTTATACGTTATACGTTTTACGTTATACGTTATACGTTATACGTTATACGTTATTCGTTATACGTTCTTCGTTACACGTTATACGTTATACGTTATACGTTATACGTTATACGATATACGTTATACGTTATACGTTAGACGTTATAGGTTTCACGTAATACGTTATACGTTATTGGTTATTCGTTATACGTTCTTCGTTACACGCTAGACGTTATACGTTATACGTTATACGTTATACGTTATACGTTATACGTTATACGTTATACGTTATACGTTATACGTTATACGTTATACGTTATACGTTATACGTTATACGTTATACGTTATACGTTATACGTTATACGTTATACGTTATACGTTATACGTTTTACGTTATACGTTATACGTTACACGTCATACGTTACACGTCATACGTTATACGTTATACGTTATACGTTATACGTTATACGTTATACGTAATATGTAATACGTCATACGTTTTACGTTATACGTTATACGTTATACGTTATACGTTATACGTTATACGTTATACGTTATACGTTATACGTTAGACGTTATACGTTATACGTTATACGTTATACGTTATACGTTATACGTTATACGTTATACGTTATACGATATACATAATATGTAATACGTCATACGTTTTACGTCATACGTTATACGTTATACGTTATACGTTATACGTTATACGTTATACGTTATACGTTATACGTTATACGTTATACGTTATATGTTATAGGTTATACGTTATACGTTATACGTTATACGTTATACGTTATACGTTTTACGTTATACGTTATACGTTATACGTTATACGTTATTCGTTATACGTTCTTCGTTACACGTTATACGTTATACGTTATACGTTATACGTTATACGATATACGTTATACGTTATACGTTAGACGTTATAGGTTTCACGTAATACGTTATACGTTATTGGTTATTCGTTATACGTTCTTCGTTACACGCTAGACGTTATACGTTATACGTTATACGTTATACGTTATACGTTATACGTTATACGTTATACGTTATACGTTATACGTTATACGTTATACGTTATACGATGAACGATATACGTTATTCGTTATACGTTTTTCGTTACACGTTATACGTTATACGTTATGCGTTATAGGTTATACTTTATATGTTATACGTTATACGTTATACGTTATACGTTATATGTTATACGTTATACGTTTAACGGTATACGTTACACCCTGTACGTTATACGTTATACGTTATACGTTATACGTTATACGTTATACGTTATACGTTATACGTTATACGTTATACGTTATACGTTATACGTTATACGTTATACGGTATACGTTATACGTTATACCCTATACGTTATACGTTATACGTCATACGTTATACGTTATACGTTATACGTTATACGTTATACGATATACGTTATACGTTATAGGTTATACGTTACAGGTTATACGTTATACGTTATACGTTATACGTTACACGACATACGTTATACGTTATACGTTATACGTAATACGTTATACGTTATACCCTATACGTTATACGTTATACGTTATAAGTTATACGTTATACGTTATACGTTATACGTTATAGGTCATACCTTATACGTGATACGTCATACGTTAGAGGTTATGCGTTATACGTTATACATTATACGCTATACGTTTTACGTTATACGTTATACGTTATACGTTATACATTATACGTTATACGTTATACGTTATACGTTATACGTTATACGTTATACGTTATACGTTATACGTTATACGTTATACGTTATACGTTATACGTTATACGTTATACGTTATACGTTATACGTTATACGTTATACGTTTTACGTTATTCGTTATACTTTCTTCGTTACAGGTTATACGTTATACCATATACGTTATACGTTATACGTTATACGTGATACGTCATACGTTATACGTTGTACGTTATACGTTATACGTTATACGTTATACGTTATACGTTATACGTTATACGTTATACGTTATACATTATACGTTATACATTATACGTTAGACGTTAGACGTTATACGTTATACGGTATACGCTATGCGTTATACGCTATACGTTATTCGTCATAGGATATATGCTATGCGTTATAGGATATACGTTATACGTTATACGTTGTGCGTTATACGTTATACGTTATACGTTATACGTTATACGTCATACGTTATACGTTATACGTTATACGTTATACGTTATACGTTATACGATATACGTTATACGTTATACGTTATACGTTATACGTGATACGTCGTACGTTATACGTTGCACGTTATACGTTCTACGTTCTACGTTCTACGTTATACGTTATACGTTATACGTTATACGTTATACGTTATACGTTATACGTTATACGTTATACGTTATACGTTATACGTTATACGTTATACGTTATACGTTATACGTTATACGTTATACGTTATACGTTATACGTTATACGTTATACGTTATACGTTATACGTTATACGTTATACGTTATACGTTATACGTTATACGTTATACGTTATACGTTATACGTTATACGTTATACGTTATACGTTATACGTTATACGTTATACGTTATACGTTATACGTTATACGTTATACGTTATACGTTATACGTTATACGTTATACGTTATACGTTATACGTTATACGTTATACGTTATACGTTATACGTTATACGTTATACGTTATACGTTATACGTTATACGTTATACGTTATACGTTATACGTTATACGTTATACGTTATACGTTATACGTTATACGTTATACGTTATACGTTATACGTTATACGTTATACGTTATACGTTATACGTTATACGTTATACGTTATACGTTATACGTTATACGTTATACGTTATACGTTATACGTTATACGTTATACGTTATACGTTATACGTTAAACGTTATACGTTATACGTTATACGTTATACGTTATACGTTAGACGTTAGACGTTATACGTTATACGGTATACGCTATGCGTTATACGCTATACGTTATTCGTCATAGGATATATTCTATGCGTTATAGGATATACGTTATACGTTATACGTTGTGCGTTATACGTTATACGTTATACGTTATACGTTATACGTCATACGTTATACGTTATACGTTATACGTTATACGTTATACGTTATACGATATACGTTATACGTTATACGTTATACGTTATACGTGATACGCCGTACGTTATACTTTGTACGTTATACGTTCTACGTTATACGTTATACGTTATACGTTATACGTTATACGTTATACGTTATACGTTATACGTTATACGTTATACGTTATACGTTATACGTTATACGTTATACGTTATACGTTATACGTTATACGTTATACGTTATACGTTATACGTTATACGTTATACGTTATACGTTATACGTTATACGTTATACGTTATACGTTATACGTTATACGTTATACGTTATACGTTATACGTTATACGTTATACGTTATACGTTATACGTTATACGTTATACGTTATACGTTATACGTTATACGTTATACGTTATACGTTATACGTTATACGTTATACGTTATACGTTATACGTTATACGTTATACGTTATACGTTATACGTTATACGTTATACGTTATACGTGATACGCCGTACGTTATACTTTGTACGTTATACGTTCTACGTTATACGTTATACGTTATACGTTATACGTTATACGTTATACGTTATACGTTATACGTTATACGTTATACGTTATACGTTATACGTTATACGTTATACGTTATACGTTATACGTTATACGTTATACGTTATACGTTATACGTTATACGTTATACGTTATACGTTATACGTTATACGTTATACGTTATACGTTATACGTTATACGTTATACGTTATACGTTATACGTTATACGTTATACGTTATACGTTATACGTTATACGTTATACGTTATACGTTAAACGTTATACGTTATACGTTATACGTTATACGTTATACGTTAGACGTTAGACGTTATACGTTATACGGTATACGCTATGCGTTATACGCTATACGTTATTCGTCATAGGATATATTCTATGCGTTATAGGATATACGTTATACGTTATACGTTGTGCGTTATACGTTATACGTTATACGTTATACGATATACGTTATACGTTATACGTTATACGTTATACGTGATACGTCGTACGTTATACGTTGTACGTTATACGTTATACGTTATACGTTATACGTTATACGTTATACGTTATACGTTATACGTTATACGTTATACGTTATACGTTATACGTTATACGTTATACGTTATACGTTATACGTTATACGTTATACGTTATACGTTATACGTTATACGTTATACGTTATACGTTATACGTTATACGTTATACGTTATACGTTATACGTTATACGTTATACGTTATACGTTATACGTTATACGTTATACGTTATACGTTATACGTTATACGTTATACGTTATACGTTATACGTTATACGTTATACGTTAAACGTTATACGTTATACGTTATACGTTATACGTTATACGTTATACGTTATACGTTATACGTTACACGATATACGTTATACGTTATACGTTATGCGTTATACGTTATATGGTATACGCTATGCGTTATACGTTATACGTTATACGTTATACGTTATACGTTATACGTTATACGTTATACGTTATACGTTATACGTTATACGTTATACGTTATACGTTATACGTTATACGTTATACGTTATACGTTATACGTTATACGTTATACGTTATACGTTAGACGTTATACGTTATACGTTATACGTTATACGTTATACGTTATACGTTATACGTTATACGTTATACGTTATACGTTATACATAATATGTAATACGTCATACGTTTTACGTCATACGTTATACGTTATACGTTATACGTTATACGTTATACGTTATACGTTTTATGTTATACGTTATACGTTATACATAATATGTAATACGTCATACGTTTTACGTTATACGCTATACGTTATACGTTATACGTTATACGTTATACGTTATACGTTATACGTTAGACGTTATACGTTATACGTTATACGTTATACGTTATACGTTATACGTTATACGTTATACGTTATACGTTATACGTTATACATAATATGTAATACGTCATACGTTTTACGTCATACGTTATACGTTATACGTTATACGTTATACGTTATACGTTATACGTTTTACGTTATACGTTATACGTTATACGTTATACGTTATACGTCATACGTTATACGTTATACGTTATACGTTATACGTTATGCGTTATACGTTATACGTTATAGGTCATATGTTATACGTTATACGTTGTACGTTATACGTTATACGTTATACGTTATACGTTATACGTTATACGTTACACGACATAGGTTATACGTTATACGTTATACGTAATACGTTATACGTTATACCCTATACGTTATACGTTATACGTTATACGTTATACGTTATACGTTATTCGTTATACGTTATACGTTATACGTTTTACGTTATTCGTTATACTTTCTTCGTTACAGGTTATACGTTATACCATATACGTTATACGTTATACGTTATACGTTATACGTTATACGTTATACGTTATACGTTATACGTTATACGTTACACGATATACGTTATACGTTATACGTTATGCGTTATACGTTATACGTTATACGTTATACGTTATACGTTACACGTTATACGTTATACGTTATACGTTATACGTTATACGTAATACGTTATACGTTATACGTTATACGTTATACGGCATACGGTATGCGTTATACGCTATACGTTATGCGTCATAGGATATATATGTTATGCGTTATAGGATATACGTTATACGATATACGTTGTCGGTTATACGTTATACGTCATACGTTATACGTTATACGTTATACGTTATACGTTATACGTTATACGTTATACGTTATACGTTATACGTTATACGTTATACGTTATACGTTATACGTTATACGTTATACGTTATACGTTACACGATATACGTTATACGTTATACGTTATGCGTTATACGTTATATGGTATACGCTATGCGTTATACGCTATACGTTATTCCTCATAGGATATGTGTTATGCGTTATAGGATATGCGTTATACGTTATACGTTGTGCGTTATACGTTATACGTTATACGTTATACGTTACACGTCATACGTTATACGTTATACGTTATACGTTATACATTATACGTTAGACGTTATACGTTATACGTTATACGTCATACGTTATACGTAATACGTTATACGTTATACGTAATATGTAATACGTCATACGTTTTACGTTATACGTTATACGTTATACGTTATACGTTATACGTTATACGTTATACGTTATACGTTACACGATATACGTTATACGTTATACGTTATGCGTTATACGTTATATGGTATACGCTATGCGTTATACGCTATACGTTATTCTTCATAAGATATGTGTTATGCGTTATATGATGTACGTTATACGTTATACGTTGTGCGTTATACGTTATACGTTATACGTTATACGTTATACGTCATACGTTATACGTTATACGTTATACGTTATACGTTATACGTTATACGTTATACGTAATATGTAATACGTCATACGTTTTACGTTATACGTTATACGTTATACGTTATACGTTATACGTTATACGTTATACGTTATACGTTATACGTTATACGTTAGACGTTATACGTTATACGTTATACGTTATACGTTATACGTTATACGTTATACGTTATACGTTATACATAATATGTAATACGTCATACGTTTTGCGTTATACGTTATACGTTATACGTTATACGTTATACGTTATACGTTATACGTTATACGTTAGACGTTATACGTTATACGATATACGTTATACGTTATACGTTATACGTTATACGTTATACGTTATACGTTATACGTTATACGTTATACGTTATATGTAATAAGTCATACGTTTTACGTTATACGTTATACGTCATACGTTATACGTTATACGTTATACGTTATACGTTATACGTTATGCGTTATACGTTATACGTTATAGGTCATATGTTATACGTTATACGTTGTACGTTATACGTTATACGTTATACGTTATACGTTATACGTTATACGTTATACGTTACACGACATACGTTATACGTTATACGTTATACGTAATACGTTATACGTTATACCCTATACGTTATACGTTATACGTTATACGTTATACGTTATACGTTATACGTTATACGTTATACGTTATACGTTATACGTTATACGTTATACGTTTTACGTTATTCGTTATACTTTCTTCGTTACAGGTTATACGTTATACCATATACGTTATACGTTATACGTTATACGTTATACGTTATACGTTATACGTGATACGTTATGCGCTTTTCGTTACACGTTATAAGTTATCCACTATACGTTATACGTTATACGTTATACGTTATACTTTATACGCCATACGTTATGCGTTATACGTTATACGTTATACGTTATACGTTATACGTTATACGTTATACGTTATACGTTATACGTTATACGTTATACGTTATACGTTATACGTTTTACGTTATACGTTATACGTTACACGTCATACGTTACACGTCATACGTTATACGTTATACGTTATACGTTATACGTTATACGTTATACGTAATATGTAATACGTCATACGTTTTACGTTATACGTTATACGTTATACGTTATACGTTATACGTTATACGTTATACGTTATACGTTATACGTT
Source organism: Ptiloglossa arizonensis (assembly GCF_051014685.1). NCBI lineage: Eukaryota > Metazoa > Arthropoda > Insecta > Hymenoptera > Colletidae > Ptiloglossa > Ptiloglossa arizonensis. The sequence continues at coordinate 358,758 of NW_027478613.1, read as the reverse complement.
ATACGTTAGACGTTATACGTTATACGTTATACGTTATACGTTATACGTTATACGTTATACGTTATACGATATACATAATATGTAATACGTCATACGTTTTACGTCATACGTTATACGTTATACGTTATACGTTATACGTTATACGTTATACGTTATACGTTATACGTTATACGTTATACGTTATATGTTATAGGTTATACGTTATACGTTATACGTTATACGTTATACGTTATACGTTTTACGTTATACGTTATACGTTATACGTTATACGTTATTCGTTATACGTTCTTCGTTACACGTTATACGTTATACGTTATACGTTATACGTTATACGATATACGTTATACGTTATACGTTAGACGTTATAGGTTTCACGTAATACGTTATACGTTATTGGTTATTCGTTATACGTTCTTCGTTACACGCTAGACGTTATACGTTATACGTTATACGTTATACGTTATACGTTATACGTTATACGTTATACGTTATACGTTATACGTTATACGTTATACGTTATACGTTATACGTTATACGTTATACGTTATACGTTATACGTTATACGTTATACGTTATACGTTATACGTTATACGTTATACGTTATACGTTATACGTTATACGATGAACGATATACGTTATTCGTTATACGTTTTTCGTTACACGTTATACGTTATACGTTATGCGTTATAGGTTATACTTTATATGTTATACGTTATACGTTATACGTTATACGTTATATGTTATACGTTATACGTTTAACGGTATACGTTATACCCTGTACGTTATACGTTATACGTTATACGTTATACGTTATACGTTATACGTTATACGTTATACGTTATACGTTATACGTTATACGTTATACGTTATACGGTATACGTTATACGTTATACCCTATACGTTATACGTTATACGTCATACGTTATACGTTATACGTTATACGTTATACGTTATACGATATACGTTATACGTTATAGGTTATACGTTACAGGTTATACGTTATACGTTATACGTTATACGTTACACGACATACGTTATACGTTATACGTTATACGTAATACGTTATACGTTATACCCTATACGTTATACGTTATACGTTATAAGTTATACGTTATACGTTATACGTTATACGTTATAGGTCATACCTTATACGTGATACGTCATACGTTAGAGGTTATGCGTTATACGTTATACATTATACGCTATACGTTTTACGTTATACGTTATACGTTATACGTTATACATTATACGTTATACGTTATACGTTATACGTTATACGTTATACGTTATACGTCATACGTTATACGTTATACGTTATACGTTATACGTTATACGTTATACGATATACGTTATACGTTATACGTTATACGTTATACGTGATACGTCGTACGTTATACGTTGCACGTTATACGTTCTACGTTCTACGTTATACGTTATACGTTATACGTTATACGTTATACGTTATACGTTATACGTTATACGTTATACGTTATACGTTATACGTTATACGTTATACGTTATACGTTATACGTTATACGTTATACGTTATACGTTATACGTTATACGTTATACGTTATACGTTATACGTTATACGTTATACGTTATACGTTATACGTTATACGTTATACGTTATACGTTATACGTTATACGTTATACGTTATACGTTATACGTTATACGTTATACGTTATACGTTATACGTTATACGTTATACGTTATACGTTATACGTTATACGTTATACGTTATACGTTATACGTTATACGTTATACGTTATACGTTATACGTTATACGTTATACGTTATACGTTATACGTGATACGCCGTACGTTATACTTTGTACGTTATACGTTCTACGTTATACGTTATACGTTATACGTTATACGTTATACGTTATACGTTATACGTTATACGTTATACGTTATACGTTATACGTTATACGTTATACGTTATACGTTATACGTTATACGTTATACGTTATACGTTATACGTTATACGTTATACGTTATACGTTATACGTTATACGTTATACGTTATACGTTATACGTTATACGTTATACGTTATACGTTATACGTTATACGTTATACGTTATACGTTATACGTTATACGTTATACGTTAAACGTTATACGTTATACGTTATACGTTATACGTTATACGTTAGACGTTAGACGTTATACGTTATACGGTATACGCTATGCGTTATACGCTATACGTTATTCGTCATAGGATATATTCTATGCGTTATAGGATATACGTTATACGTTATACGTTGTGCGTTATACGTTATACGTTATACGTTATACGTTATACGTCATACGTTATACGTTATACGTTATACGTTATACGATATACGTTATACGATATACGTTATACGTTATACGTTATACGTTATACGTGGTACGTCGTACGTTATACGTTGTACGTTATACGTTCTACGTTATACGTTATACGTTATACGTTATACGTTATACGTTATACGTTATACGTTATACGTTATACGTTATACGTTATACGTTATACGTTATACGTTATACGTTATACGTTATACGTTATACGTTATACGTTATACGTAATACGTTATACGTTATACGTTATACGTTATACGTTACACGTCATACGTTACACGTCATACGTTATACGTTATACGTTATACGTTATACGTTATACGTTATACGTAATATGTAATACGTCATACGTTTTACGTTATACGTTATACGTTATACGTTATACGTTATACGTTATACGTTATACGTTATACGTTATACGTTAGACGTTATACGTTATACGTTATACGTTATACGTTATACGTTATACGTTATACGTTATACGTTATACGATATACATAATATGTAATACGTCATACGTTTTACGTCATACGTTATACGTTATACGTTATACGTTATACGTTATACGTTATACGTTATACGTTATACGTTATACGTTATACGTTATATGTTATAGGTTATACGTTATACGTTATACGTTATACGTTATACGTTATACGTTTTACGTTATACGTTATACGTTATACGTTATACGTTATTCGTTATACGTTCTTCGTTACACGTTATACGTTATACGTTATACGTTATACGTTATACGTTATACGATATACGTTATACGTTATACGTTAGACGTTATAGGTTTCACGTAATACGTTATACGTTATTGGTTATTCGTTATACGTTCTTCGTTACACGCTAGACGTTATACGTTATACGTTATACGTTATACGTTATACGTTATACGTTATACGTTATACGTTATACGTTATACGTTATACGTTATACGTTATACGTTATACGTTATACGTTATACGTTATACGTTATACGTTATACGTTATACGTTATACGTTATACGTTATACGTTATACGTTATACGTTATACGATGAACGATATACGTTATTCGTTATACGTTTTTCGTTACACGTTATACGTTATACGTTATGCGTTATAGGTTATACTTTATATGTTATACGTTATACGTTATACGTTATACGTTATACGTTATATGTTATACGTTATACGTTTAACGGTATACGTTATACCCTGTACGTTATACGTTATACGTTATACGTTATACGTTATACGTTATACGTTATACGTTATACGTTATACGTTATACGTTATACGTTATACGTTATACGGTATACGTTATACGTTATACCCTATACGTTATACGTTATACGTCATACGTTATACGTTATACGTTATACGTTATACGTTATACGATATACGTTATACGTTATAGGTTATACGTTACAGGTTATACGTTATACGTTATACGTTATACGTTACACGACATACGTTATACGTTATACGTTATACGTAATACGTTATACGTTATACCCTATACGTTATACGTTATACGTTATAAGTTATACGTTATACGTTATACGTTATACGTTATAGGTCATACCTTATACGTGATACGTCATACGTTAGAGGTTATGCGTTATACGTTATACATTATACGCTATACGTTTTACGTTATACGTTATACGTTATACGTTATACATTATACGTTATACGTTATACGTTATACGTTATACGTTATACGTTATACGTTATACGTTATACGTTATACGTTATACGTTATACGTTATACGTTATACGTTATACGTTATACGTTATACGCTATACGTTTTACGTTATACGTTATATGTTATACGTTATACGTTTAACGGTATACGTTATACCCTGTACGTTATACGTTATACGTTATACGTTATACGTTATACGTTATACGTTATACGTTATACGTTATACGTTAAACGTTATACGTTATACGTTATACGTTATACGTTATACGTTAGACGTTAGACGTTATACGTTATACGGTATACGCTATGCGTTATACGCTATACGTTATTCGTCATAGGATATATTCTATGCGTTATAGGATATACGTTATACGTTATACGTTGTGCGTTATACGTTATACGTTATACGTTATACGTTATACGTCATACGTTATACGTTATACGTTATACGTTATACGATATACGTTATACGATATACGTTATACGTTATACGTTATACGTTATACGTGGTACGTCGTACGTTATACGTTGTACGTTATACGTTCTACGTTATACGTTATACGTTATACGTTATACGTTATACGTTATACGTTATACGTTATACGTTATACGTTATACGTTATACGTTATACGTTATACGTTATACGTTATACGTAATACGTTATACGTTATACGTTATACGTTATACGTTACACGTCATACGTTACACGTCATACGTTATACGTTATACGTTATACGTTATACGTTATACGTTATACGTAATATGTAATACGTCATACGTTTTACGTTATACGTTATACGTTATACGTTATACGTTATACGTTATACGTTATACGTTATACGTTATACGTTAGACGTTATACGTTATACGTTATACGTTATACGTTATACGTTATACGTTATACGTTATACGTTATACGATATACATAATATGTAATACGTCATACGTTTTACGTCATACGTTATACGTTATACGTTATACGTTATACGTTATACGTTATACGTTATACGTTATACGTTATACGTTATACGTTATATGTTATAGGTTATACGTTATACGTTATACGTTATACGTTATACGTTATACGTTTTACGTTATACGTTATACGTTATACGTTATACGTTATTCGTTATACGTTCTTCGTTACACGTTATACGTTATACGTTATACGTTATACGTTATACGATATACGTTATACGTTATACGTTAGACGTTATAGGTTTCACGTAATACGTTATACGTTATTGGTTATTCGTTATACGTTCTTCGTTACACGCTAGACGTTATACGTTATACGTTATACGTTATACGTTATACGTTATACGTTATACGTTATACGTTATACGTTATACGTTATACGTTATACGTTATACGTTATACGTTATACGTTATACGTTATACGTTATACGTTATACGTTATACGTTATACGTTATACGTTATACGTTATACGTTATACGTTATACGTTATACGTTATACGTTATACGATGAACGATATACGTTATTCGTTATACGTTTTTCGTTACACGTTATACGTTATACGTTATGCGTTATAGGTTATACTTTATATGTTATACGTTATACGTTATACGTTATACGTTATACGTTATATGTTATACGTTATACGTTTAACGGTATACGTTATACCCTGTACGTTATACGTTATACGTTATACGTTATACGTTATACGTTATACGTTATACGTTATACGTTATACGTTATACGTTATACGTTATACGTTATACGGTATACGTTATACGTTATACCCTATACGTTATACGTTATACGTCATACGTTATACGTTATACGTTATACGTTATACGTTATACGATATACGTTATACGTTATAGGTTATACGTTACAGGTTATACGTTATACGTTATACGTTATACGTTACACGACATACGTTATACGTTATACGTTATACGTAATACGTTATACGTTATACCCTATACGTTATACGTTATACGTTATAAGTTATACGTTATACGTTATACGTTATACGTTATAGGTCATACCTTATACGTGATACGTCATACGTTAGAGGTTATGCGTTATACGTTATACATTATACGCTATACGTTTTACGTTATACGTTATACGTTATACGTTATACATTATACGTTATACGTTATACGTTATACGTTATACGTTATACGTTATACGTTATACGTTATACGTTATACGTTATACGTTATACGTTATACGTTATACGTTATACGCTATACGTTTTACGTTATTCGTTATACTTTCTTCGTTACAGGTTATACGTTATACCATATACGTTATACGTTATACGTTAGACGTGATACGTCATACGTTATACGTTGTACGTTATACGTTATACGTTATACGTTATACGTTATACGTTATACGTTATACGTTATACGTTATACGTTATACGTTATACGTTATACATTATACGTTAGACGTTAGACGTTATACGTTATACGGTATACGCTATGCGTTATACGCTATACGTTATTCGTCATAGGATATATGCTATGCGTTATAGGATATACGTTATACGTTATACGTTGTGCGTTATACGTTATACGTTATACGTTATACGTTATACGTCATACGTTATACGTTATACGTTATACGTTATACGTTATACGTTATACGATATACGTTATACGTTATACGTTATACGTTATACGTGATACGTCGTACGTTATACGTTCTACGTTCTACGTTATACGTTATACGTTATACGTTATACGTTATACGTTATACGTTATACGTTATACGTTATACGTTATACGTTATACGTTATACGTTATACGTTATACGTTATACGTTATACGTTATACGTTATACATTATACGTTACACGTTATACGTTATACGTTATGCGTTATAGGTTATACTTTATATGTTATACGTTATACGTTATACGTTATACGTTATACGTTATATGTTATACGTTATACGTTTAACGGTATACGTTATACCCTGTACGTTATACGTTATACGTTATACGTTATACGTTATACGTTATACGTTATACGTTATACGTTATACGTTATACGTTATACGTTATACGTTATACGGTATACGTTATACGTTATACCCTATACGTTATACGTTATACGTCATACGTTATACGTTATACGTTATACGTTATACGTTATACGATATACGTTATACGTTATAGGTTATACGTTACAGGTTATACGTTATACGTTATACGTTATACGTTACACGACATACGTTATACGTTATACGTTATACGTAATACGTTATACGTTATACCCTATACGTTATACGTTATACGTTATAAGTTATACGTTATACGTTATACGTTATACGTTATAGGTCATACCTTATACGTGATACGTCATACGTTAGAGGTTATGCGTTATACGTTATACATTATACGCTATACGTTTTACGTTATACGTTATACGTTATACGTTATACATTATACGTTATACGTTATACGTTATACGTTATACGTTATACGTTATACGTTATACGTTATACGTTATACGTTATACGTTATACGTTATACGTTATACGTTATACGTTATACGTTATACGCTATACGTTTTACGTTATTCGTTATACTTTCTTCGTTACAGGTTATACGTTATACCATATACGTTATACGTTATACGTTATACGTGATACGTCATACGTTATACGTTGTACGTTATACGTTATACGTTATACGTTATACGTTATACGTTATACGTTATACGTTATACGTTATACGTTATACGTTATACGTTATACGTTATACATTATACGTTAGACGTTAGACGTTATACGTTATACGGTATACGCTATGCGTTATACGCTATACGTTATTCGTCATAGGATATATGCTATGCGTTATAGGATATACGTTATACGTTATACGTTGTGCGTTATACGTTATACGTTATACGTTATACGTTATACGTCATACGTTATACGTTATACGTTATACGTTATACGTTATACGTTATACGATATACGTTATACGTTATACGTTATACGTTATACGTGATACGTCGTACGTTATACGTTGCACGTTATACGTTCTACGTTCTACGTTATACGTTATACGTTATACGTTATACGTTATACGTTATACGTTATACGTTATACGTTATACGTTATACGTTATACGTTATACGTTATACGTTATACGTTATACGTTATACGTTATACGTTATACGTTATACGTTATACGTTATACGTTATACGTTACACGTTATACGTTACACGTTATACGTTACACGTTATACGTTACACGTTATACGTTACACGTTATACGTTACACGTTATACGTTACACGTTATACGTTACACGTTATACGTTACACGTTATACGTTACACGTTATACGTTACACGTTATACGTTACACGTTATACGTTACACGTTATACGTTACACGTTATACGTTACACGTTATACGTTACACGTTATACGTTACACGTTATACGTTACACGTTATACGTTACACGTTATACGTTATACGTTATACGTTATACGTTATACGTTATACGTTATACGTTATACGTTATACGTTATACGTTATACGTTATACGTTATACGGCATACGGTATGCGTTATACGCTATACGTTATGCGTCATAGGATATATGTTATGCGTTATAGGATATACGTTATACGATATACGTTGTGCGTTATACGTTATACGTCATACGTTATACGTTATACGTTATACGTTATACGTTATACGTTATACGTTATACGTTATACGTTACACGATATACGTTATACGTTATACGTTATGCGTTATACGTTATATGGTATACGCTATGCGTTATACGCTATACGTTATTCCTCATAGGATATGTGTTATGCGTTATAGGATATACGTTATACGTTATACGTTGTGCGTTATACGTTATACGTTATACGTTATACGTTATACGTCATACGTTATACGTTATACGTTATACGTTATACATTATACGTTAGACGTTATACGTTATACGTTATACGTCGTACGTTATACGTTGTACGTTATACGTTATACGTTATACGTTATACGTTATACGTTATACGTTATACGTTATACGTTATACGTTATACGTTATACGTTATACGTTATACGTTATACGTTATACATTATACGTTAGACGTTAGACGTTATACGTTATACGGTATACGCTATGCCTTATAAGCTATACGTTATTCGTCATAGGATATATGCTATGCGTTATAGGATATACGTTATACGTTATACGTTGTGCGTTATACGTTATACGTTATACGTTATACGTTATACGTTATACGTTATACGTTATACGTTATACGTTATACGTCAAACGTTATACGTTATACGTTATACGTTATACATTATACGTTAGACGTTAGACGTTATACGTTATACGGTATACGCTATGCGTTATACGCTATACGTTATTCGTCATAGGATATATGCTATGCGTTATAGGATATACGTTATACGTTATACGTTATACGTTATACGTTATACGTTATACGTTATACGTTATACATTATACGTTAGACGTTATACGTTATACGTTATACGTTATACGTTATACGTTATACGTTATACGTTATACGTTATACGTTATACGTTATACGTTATACGTTATACGTTATACGTTATACGTTATACGTTATACGTTATACGTTATACGTTATACGTTATACGTTATACGTTATACGTTATACGTTATACGTTATACGTTATACGTTATACGTTATACGTTATACGTTATACGTTATACGTTATACGTGATACGTCGTACGTTATACTTTGTACGTTATACGTTCTACGTTATACGTTATACGTTATACGTTATACGTTATACGTTATACGTTATACGTTATACGTTGTGCGTTATACGTTATACGTTATACGTTATACGTTATACGTCATACGTTATACGTTATACGTTATACGTTATACATTATACGTTAGACGTTATACGTTATACGTTATACGTCATACGTTATACGTCGTACGTTATACGTTATACGTTATACGTTATACGTTATACGTTATACGTTATACGTTATACGTTATACGTTATACGTTATACGTTATACGTTATACATTATACGTTAGACGTTAGACGTTATACGTTATACGGTATACGCTATGCCTTATACGCTATACGTTATTCGTCATAGGATATATGCTATGCGTTATAGGATATACGTTATACGTTATACGTTGTGCGATATACGTTATACGTTATACGTTATACGTTATACGTCATACGTTATACGTTATACGTTATACGTTATACGTTATACGTTATACGTTATACGATATACGTTATACGTTATACGTTATACGTTATACGTGATACGTCGTACGTTATACGTTGTACGTTATACGTTCTACGTTATACGTTATACGTTATACGTTATACGTTATACGTTATACGTTATACGTTATACGTTATACGTTATACGTTATACGTTATACGTTATACGTTATACGTTATACGTTATACGTTATACGTTATACGTTATACGTTATACGTTATACGTTATACGTTATACGTTATACGTTATACGTTATACGTTATACGTTATACGTTATACGTTATACGTTATACGTTATACGTTATACGTTATACGTTATACGTTATACGTGATACGTCGTACGTTATACGTTGTACGTTATACGTTCTACGTTATACGTTATACGTTATACGTTATACGTTATACGTTTGACGTCATACGTTATACGTTATACGTTAGACGTTATAAGTTATACGTTATACGTTATACGTCATACGTTATACGTTATGCGTCATACGTTATACGTTATACGTTATACGTTATAGGTCATATCTTATTCGTGATACGTCATACCTTATACGTTATACGTTCTACGTTATACGTTATACGTTATACGTTATAGGTCATACCTTATTCGTGATACGTCATACGTTATACGTTATACGTTCTACGTTATACGTTATACGTTATACGTTACACGTTATACGTTATACGTTCTACGTTCTGCGTTCTACGTTATACGTTATACGTTATACGTTATACGTTATACGTTATACGTTATACGTTATACGTTATACGTTATACGTTATACGTTATACGTTATACGTTATACGTTATACGTTATACGTTATACGTTATACGTAATACGTTATACGTTAGAGGTCGTTCCTTATAAGTGATACGTCATACGTTATACGTTATACGTTATACGTTATACGTTATACGTTATACGTTATACGTTATACGTTATACGTTATACGTTATACGTTATACGTTATACGTTATACGTTATACGTTATACGTTATACGTTATACGTTATACGTTATACGTTATACGTTATACGTTATACGTTATACGTTATACGTTATACGTTATACGTTATACGATATACGTTCTACGTTCTACGTTATACGTTATACGTTATACGTTATACGTTATACGTTATACGTTATACGTTATACGTTATACGTTATACGTTATACGTTATACGTTATACGTTATACGTTATACGTTATACGTTATACGTTATACGTTATACGTTATACGTTATACGTCATACGTTATACGTTATACGTTATACGTTATACGTTATACGTTATGCGTTATATGTTATACGTTATACGTTATACGTTATACGTTATACGTTATACGTTATACGTTATACGTTATACGTTATACGTTATACGTTCTACGTTATACGTTATACGTTATACGTTATACGTTATACGTTATAGCTCATACCTTATTCGTGATACGTCATACGTTATACGTTATACATTCTACGTTATACGTTATACGTTATACGTTATACGCTATACGTTATACGTTATACGTTATACGTTATACGTCTATCGTTATACGTTAGACGTTACACAATATAGGGTATACGTTATACGTTATACGTTATACGTTATACGTTATACGTTATACGTTATACGTTATACGTTATACGTTATACGTTATACGTTATACGTTATACGTTATACGTTATACGTTATACGTTATACGTTATACGTTATACGTTATACGTTATACGTTATACGTTATACGTTATACGTTATACGTTATACATTATCCGTTATATTATACGTCATTCGTTAAACGTTAGACGTTACACAATATAGGTTATACGTGATGCGTTATACGTTATACGTTATACGTTATACGTTATACGTTATACGTTATACGTTATACGTTATACGTTATACGTTATACGTTATACGTTATACGTTATACGTTATACGTTATACGTTATACGTTATACGCTATACGTTATACGTTATACGCTATATCGTTTATACGTTATACGTTATACGTTATACGTCATACGTTATACGTTATACGTTAGACGTTATAAGTTATACGTTATACGTTATACGTCATACGTTATACGTTATGCGTCATACGTTATACGTTATACGTTATAGGACATACCTTATTCGTGATACGTCATACGTTATACGTTATACGTTATACGTTCTACGTTATACGTTATACGTTATACGTTATACGTTATAGGTCATACCTTATTCGTGATACGTCATACGTTATACGTTATACGTTCTACGTTATACGTTATACGTTATACGTTACACGTTATACGTTATACGTTATACGTTATACGTTCCACGTTCTACGTTATACGTTATACGTTATACGTTATACGTTATACGTTATACGTTATACGTTACACGTGATACGTTATACGTTATACGTTACACGTTATACGTTATACGTTATACGTTATACGTTATACGTTATACGTTATACGTTATACGTTATACGTTATACGTTATACGTTATACGTTATACGTTATACGTTATACGCTATACGTTATACGTTATACGTTATACGTTATACGTTATACGTAATACGTTATACGTTATACGTCATACGTTATACGTTATACGATATAAGTTATACGTTACACGTTATACGTTATACGTTATACGTTATACGTCATATGTTATACGTAATACGTTATACGTTAGAGGTCGTTCCTTATAAGTGATACGTCATACGTTATACGTTATACGTTATACGTTATACGTTATACGTTATACGTTATACGTTATACGTTATACGTTATACGTTATACGTTATACGTTATACGTTATACGTTATACGTTATACGTTATACGTTATACGTTATACGTTATACGTTATACGTTATACGTTATACGTTATACGTTATACGTTATACGTTATACGTTATACGATATACGTTCTACGTTCTACGTTATACGTTATACGTTATACGTTATACGTTATACGTTATACGTTATACGTTATACGTTATACGTTATACGTTATACGTTATACGTTATACGTTATACGTTATACGTTATACGTCGTACGTTATACGTTGTACGTTATACGTTCTACGTTATACGTTATACGTTATACGTTATACGTTATACGTTTGACGTCATACGTTATACGTTATACGTTAGACGTTATAAGTTATACGTTATACGTTATACGTCATACGTTATACGTTATGCGTCATACGTTATACGTTATACGTTATACGTTATAGGTCATATCTTATTCGTGATACGTCATACCTTATACGTTATACGTTCTACGTTATACGTTATACGTTATACGTTATAGGTCATACCTTATTCGTGATACGTCATACGTTATACGTTATACGTTCTACGTTATACGTTATACGTTATACGTTACACGTTATACGTTATACGTTCTACGTTCTGCGTTCTACGTTATACGTTATACGTTATACGTTATACGTTATACGTTATACGTTATACGTTATACGTTATACGTTATACGTTATACGTTATACGTTATACGTTATACGTTATACGTTATACGTTATACGTTATACGTAATACGTTATACGTTAGAGGTCGTTCCTTATAAGTGATACGTCATACGTTATACGTTATACGTTATACGTTATACGTTATACGTTATACGTTATACGTTATACGTTATACGTTATACGTTATACGTTATACGTTATACGTTATACGTTATACGTTATACGTTATACGTTATACGTTATACGTTATACGTTATACGTTATACGTTATACGTTATACGTTATACGTTATACGTTATACGTTATACGATATACGTTCTACGTTCTACGTTATACGTTATACGTTATACGTTATACGTTATACGTTATACGTTATACGTTATACGTTATACGTTATACGTTATACGTTATACGTTATACGTTATACGTTATACGTTATACGTTATACGTTATACGTTATACGTTATACGTTATACGTCATACGTTATACGTTATACGTTATACGTTATACGTTATACGTTATGCGTTATATGTTATACGTTATACGTTATACGTTATACGTTATACGTTATACGTTATACGTTATACGTTATACGTTATACGTTATACGTTCTACGTTATACGTTATACGTTATACGTTATACGTTATACGTTATAGCTCATACCTTATTCGTGATACGTCATACGTTATACGTTATACATTCTACGTTATACGTTATACGTTATACGTTATACGCTATACGTTATACGTTATACGTTATACGTTATACGTCTATCGTTATACGTTAGACGTTACACAATATAGGGTATACGTTATACGTTATACGTTATACGTTATACGTTATACGTTATACGTTATACGTTATACGTTATACGTTATACGTTATACGTTATACGTTATACGTTATACGTTATACGTTATACGTTATACGTTATACGTTATACGTTATACGTTATACGTTATACGTTATACGTTATACGTTATACGTTATACATTATCCGTTATATTATACGTCATTCGTTAAACGTTAGACGTTACACAATATAGGTTATACGTGATGCGTTATACGTTATACGTTATACGTTATACGTTATACGTTATACGTTATACGTTATACGTTATACGTTATACGTTATACGTTATACGTTATACGTTATACGTTATACGTTATACGTTATACGTTATACGCTATACGTTATACGTTATACGCTATATCGTTTATACGTTATACGTTATACGTTATACGTCATACGTTATACGTTATACGTTAGACGTTATAAGTTATACGTTATACGTTATACGTCATACGTTATACGTTATGCGTCATACGTTATACGTTATACGTTATAGGACATACCTTATTCGTGATACGTCATACGTTATACGTTATACGTTATACGTTCTACGTTATACGTTATACGTTATACGTTATACGTTATAGGTCATACCTTATTCGTGATACGTCATACGTTATACGTTATACGTTCTACGTTATACGTTATACGTTATACGTTACACGTTATACGTTATACGTTATACGTTATACGTTCCACGTTCTACGTTATACGTTATACGTTATACGTTATACGTTATACGTTATACGTTATACGTTACACGTGATACGTTATACGTTATACGTTACACGTTATACGTTATACGTTATACGTTATACGTTATACGTTATACGTTATACGTTATACGTTATACGTTATACGTTATACGTTATACGTTATACGTTATACGTTATACGCTATACGTTATACGTTATACGTTATACGTTATACGTTATACGTAATACGTTATACGTTATACGTCATACGTTATACGTTATACGATATAAGTTATACGTTACACGTTATACGTTATACGTTATACGTTATACGTCATATGTTATACGTTATACGTCATACGTCATACGTTATACCTTATACGTTATACGTTATAGGTCATACCTTATTCGTGATACGTCATACGTTATACGTTATAGGTTCTACGTTATACGTTATACGTTATATGTTACACGTTATACGTTATACGTTACACGTTATACGTTATACGTTATACGTTATACGTTATACGTTATACGTTATACGTTATACGTTATACGTTATACGTGATACGTCGTACGTTATACGTTGTACGTTATACGTTCTACGTTATACGTTATACGTTATACGTTATACGTTATACGTTTGACGTCATACGTTATATGTTATACGTTAGACGTTATAAGTTATACGTTATACGTTATACGTCATACGTTATACGTTATGCGTCATACGTTATACGTTATACGTTATACGTTATAGGTCATACCTTATTCGTGATACGTCATACCTTATACGTTATACGTTCTACGTTATACGTTCTACGTTATACGTTATAGGTCATACCTTATTCGTGATACGTCATACGTTATACGTTATGCGTTCTACGTTATACGTTATACGTTATACGTTATACGTTACACGTTATACGTTATACGTTATACGTTATACGTTCTACGTTCTACGTTATACGCTATACGTTATACGTTATACGTTATACGTTATACGTTATACGTTATACGTTATACGTTATACGTTATACGTTATACGTTATACGTTATACGTTATACGTTATACGTTATACGTTATACGTTATACGTTATACGTTATACGTTATACGTTATACGTTATACGTTATACGTTATACGTTATACGTTATACGTTATACGTTATACGTTATACGTTATACGTTATACGTTATACGTTATACGTTATACGTTATACGTTATACGTTATACGTTATACGTTATACGTTATACGTTATACGTTATACGTTATACGTTATACGTTATACGTTATACGTTATACGTCATACGTCATACGTTATACCTTATACGTTATACGTTATAGGTCATACCTTATTCGTGATTCGTCATACGTTATACGTTATAGGTTCTACGTTATACGTTATACGTTATATGTTACACGTTATACGTTATACGTTACACGTTCTACGTTTTACGTTACACGTTATACGTTATACGTTATACGTTATACGTTATACGTTACGCGTTATACGTAATACGTTATACGTTATACGTCATACGTTATACGTTATACGATATAAGTTATACGTTACACGTTATACGTTATACGTTATACGTTATACGTCATATGTTATACGTTATACGTCATACGTCATACGTTATACCTTATACGTTATACGTTATAGGTCATACCTTATTCGTGATACGTCATACGTTATACGTTATAGGTTCTACGTTATACGTTATACGTTATATGTTACACGTTATACGTTATACGTTACACGTTATACGTTATACGTTATACGTTATACGTTATACGTTATACGTCATACGTTATACGTTATGCGTCATACGTTATACGTTATACGTTATACGTTATAGGTCATACCTTATTCGTGATACGTCATACCTTATACGTTATACGTTCTACGTTATACGTTATACGTTATACGTTATAGGTCATACCTTATTCGTGATACGTCATACGTTATACGTTATGCGTTCTACGTTATACGTTATACGTTATACGTTATACGTTACACGTTATACGTTATACGTTATACGTTATACGTTATACGTTCTACGTTCTACGTTATACGCTATACGTTATACGTTATACGTTATACGTTATACGTTATACGTTATACGTTATACGTTATACGTTATACGTTATACGTTATACGTTATACGTTATACGTTATACGTTATACGTTATACGTTATACGTTATACGTTATACGTTATACGTTATACGTTATACGTTATACGTTATACGTTATACGTTATACGTTATACGTTATACGTTATACGTTATACGTTATACGTTATACGTTATACGTTATACGTAATACGTTATACGTTAGAGGTCGTTCCTTATAAGTGATACGTCATACGTTATACGTCATACGTTATACGTTATACGTTATACGTTATACGTTATACGTTATACGTTATACGTTATACGTTATACGTTATACGTTATACGTTATACGTTATACGTTATACGTTATACGTTATACGTTATACGTTATACGTTATACGTTATACGATATACGTTCTACGTTATACGTTATACGTTATACGTTATACGTTATACGTTATACGTTATACGTTATACGTTATACGTTATACGTTATACGTTATACGTTATACGTTATACGTTATACGTTATACGTTATACGTTTTACGTTATACGTTATACGTTATACGTTATACGTCATACGTTATACGTTATACGTTATACGTTATACGTTATACGTTATACGTTATACGTTATACGTTATACGTTATACGTTATACGTTATACGTTATACGTTATACGTTATACGTTATACGTTATACGTTATACGTTATACCTTATACGTTATACGTTATACGTTATGCGTCATACGTTATACGTTATACGTTATACGTTATAGGTCATACCTTATTCCTGATACGTCATACGTTATACGTTATACGTTATACGTTCTACGTTATACGTTATACGTTCTACGTTATACGTTATACGTTCTACGTTATACGTTATACGTTATACGTTATACGTTATAAGTTATAGCTCATACCTTATTCGTGATACGTGATACGTTATACGTTATACATTCTACGTTATACGTTATACGTTATACGTTATACGCTATACGTTATACGTTATACGTTATACGTTATACGTCTATCGTTATACGTTAGACGTTACACAATATAGGGTATACGTTATACGTTATACGTTATACGTTATACGTTATACGTTATACGTTATACGTTATACGTTATACGTTATACGTTATACGTTATACGTTATACATTATCCGTTATATTATACGTCATTCGTTAAACGTTAGACGTTACACAATATAGGTTATACGTGATGCGTTATACGTTATACGTTATACGTTATACGTCATACGTTATACGTTATACGATATAAGTTATACGTTACACGTTATACGTTATACGTTATACGTTATACGTCATATGTTATACGTTATACGTCATACGTCATACGTTATACCTTAACGTTATACGTTATAGGTCATACCTTATTCGTGATACGTCATACGTTATACGTTATAGGTTCTACGTTATACGTTATACGTTATATGTTACACGTTATACGTTATACGTTACACGTTCTACGTTTTACGTTACACGTTATACGTTATACGTTATACGTTATACGTTATACGTTATACGTTATACGTTATACGTTATACGTTATACGTTATACGTTATACGTTATACGTTATACGTTATACGTTATACGTTATACGTTATACGTTATACGTTATACGTTATACGTTCTACGTTATACGTTATACGTCATACGTTATACGTTATACGTTATACGTTATACGTAATACGTTCTACGTTATACGTAATACGTTATACGTTATACGTTATACGTTATACGTTATACGTTATACGTTATACGTTATACGTTATACGTTATACATTATACGTTATACGTTATACGTTATACTTTATACGTTATACGTTATACGTTATACGTTATGCGTTATACGTTGTACGTTAAACGTTATACGTTATACGTTATACATTATACGTTATACGTTATACGTTATACGTTATACGTTATACGTTATACGTTATACGTTATACGTTATACGTTATACGTTATACGTTATACGTTATACGTTATACGTTATACGTTATACGTTATACGTTATACGTTATACGTTATACGTTATACGTTATACGTTATACCTTATACGTTATACGTTATACGTTATGCGTCATACGTTATACGTTATACGTTATACGTTATAGGTCATACCTTATTCCTGATACGTCATACGTTATACGTTATACGTTATACGTTCTACGTTATACGTTATACGTTATACGTTATACGTTATACGTTATAGCTCATACCTTATTCGTGATACGTCATACGTTATACGTTATACATTCTACGTTATACGTTATACGTTATACGTTATACGCTATACGTTATACGTTATACGTTATACGTTATACGTCTATCGTTATACGTTAGACGTTACACAATATAGGGTATACGTTATACGTTATACGTTATACGTTATACGTTATACGTTATACGTTATACGTTATACGTTATACGTTATACGTTATACATTATCCGTTATATTATACGTCATTCGTTAAACGTTAGACGTTACACAATATAGGTTATACGTGATGCGTTATACGTTATACGTTATACGTTATACGTTATACGTTATACGTTATACGTTATACGTTATACGTTATACGTTATACGTTATACGTTATACGTTATACGTTATACGTTATACGTTATACGTTATACGTTATACGTTATACGTTATACGTTATACGCTATACGTTATACGTTATACGTTATACGTTATACGTTATACGTAATACGTTATACGTTATACGTCATACGTTATACGTTATACGATATAAGTTATACGTTACACGTTATACGTTATACGTTATACGTTATACGTCATACGTCATACGTTATACCTTATACGTTATACGTTATAGGTCATACCTTATTCGTGATACGTCATACGTTATACGTTATAGGTTCTACGTTATACGTTATACGTTATATGTTACACGTTATACGTTATACGTTACACGTTCTACGTTTTACGTTACACGTTATACGTTATACGTTATACGTTATACGTTATACGTTATACGTTATACGTTAAACGTTATACGTTATACGTTATACGTTATACGTTATACGTTATACGTTATACGTTATACGTTATACGTTATACGTTCTACGTTATACGTTATACGTCATACGTTATACGTTATACGTTATACGTTATACGTAATACGTTCTACGTTATACGTAATACGTTATACGTTATACGTTATACGTTATACGTTATACGTTATACGTTATACGTTATACGTTATACGTTATACGTTATACATTATACGTTATACGTTATACGTTATACTTTATACGTTATACGTTATACGTTATACGTTATGCGTTATACGTTGTACGTTATACGTTATACGTTATACGTTATACATTATACGTTATACGTTATACGTTATACGTTATACGTTATACGATATACGTTATACGTTATACGTTATACGTTATACGCTATACGTTATACGTTATACGTTATACGTTATACGTTATACGTTATACGTTATACGTTATACGTTATACGTTATACGTTATACGTTATACGTTAGACGTTACACAATATAGGTTATACGTGATACGTTATACGTTATACGTTATACGTTCTACGTTATACGTTATACGTTATACGTTACACGTTATACGTTATACGTTATACGTTATACGTTCTACGTTCTACGTTATACGTTATACGTTATATGTTACACGTTATACGTTATACGTTACACGTTCTACGTTTTACGTTATATTATACGTCATTCGTTAAACGTTAGACGTTACACAATATAGGTTATACGTGATGCGTTATACGTTATACGTTATACGTTATACGTTATACGTTATACGTTATACGTTATACGTTATACGTTATACGTTATACGTTATACGTTATACGTTATACGTTATACGTTATACGTTATACGTTATACGTTATACGTTATACGTTATACGTTATACGTTATACGTTATACGTTATACGTTATACGTTATACGTTATACGTTATACGTTATACGTTATACGTTATACGTTATACGTTATACGTTATACGTTATACGTTATACGTTATACGTCATACGTTATACGTTATACGTTATACGTTATACGTTATACGTTATACGTTATACGTTATACGTTATACGTTATACGTTATACGTTATACGTTATACGTTATACGTTACACGTTATACGTTCTACGTTATACGTTACACGTTATACGTTATACGTTATACGTTATACGTTATACGTTATACGTTATACGTTATACGTTATACGTTATACGTTATACGTTATACGTTATACGTTATACGTTATACGTAATACGTTATACGTTAGAGGTCGTTCCTTATAAGTGATACGTCATACGTTATACGTCATACGTTATACGTTATACGTTATACGTTATACGTTATACGTTATACGTTATACGTTATACGTTATAGGTCATACCTTATTCGTGATACGTCATACCTTATACGTTATACGTTCTACGTTATACGTTATACGTTATACGTTATAGGTCATACCTTATTCGTGATACGTCATACGTTATACGTTATGCGTTCTACGTTATACGTTATACGTTATACGTTATACGTTACACGTTATACGTTATACGTTATACGTTATACGTTCTACGTTCTACGTTATACGCTATACGTTATACGTTATACGTTATACGTTATACGTTATACGTTATACGTTATACGTTATACGTTATACGTTATACGTTATACGTTATACGTTATACGTTATACGTTATACGTTATACGTTATACGTTATACGTTATACGTTATACGTTATACGTTATACGTTATACGTTATACGTTATACGTTATACGTTATACGTTATACGTTATACGTTATACGTTATACGTTATACGTTATACGTTATACGTAATACGTTATACGTTAGAGGTCGTTCCTTATAAGTGATACGTCATACGTTATACGTCATACGTTATACGTTATACGTTATACGTTATACGTTATACGTTATACGTTATACGTTATACGTTATACGTTATACGTTATACGTTATACGTTATACGTTATACGTTATACGTTATACGTTATACGTTATACGTTATACGTTATACGATATACGTTCTACGTTATACGTTATACGTTATACGTTATACGTTATACGTTATACGTTATACGTTATACGTTATACGTTATACGTTATACGTTATACGTTATACGTTATACGTTATACGTTATACGTTATACGTTTTACGTTATACGTTATACGTTATACGTTATACGTCATACGTTATACGTTATACGTTATACGTTATACGTTATACGTTATACGTTATACGTTATACGTTATACGTTATACGTTATACGTTATACGTTATACGTTATACGTTATACGTTATACGTTATACGTTATACGTTATACCTTATACGTTATACGTTATACGTTATGCGTCATACGTTATACGTTATACGTTATACGTTATAGGTCATACCTTATTCCTGATACGTCATACGTTATACGTTATACGTTATACGTTCTACGTTATACGTTATACGTTCTACGTTATACGTTATACGTTCTACGTTATACGTTATACGTTATACGTTATACGTTATAAGTTATAGCTCATACCTTATTCGTGATACGTGATACGTTATACGTTATACATTCTACGTTATACGTTATACGTTATACGTTATACGCTATACGTTATACGTTATACGTTATACGTTATACGTCTATCGTTATACGTTAGACGTTACACAATATAGGGTATACGTTATACGTTATACGTTATACGTTATACGTTATACGTTATACGTTATACGTTATACGTTATACGTTATACGTTATACGTTATACATTATCCGTTATATTATACGTCATTCGTTAAACGTTAGACGTTACACAATATAGGTTATACGTGATGCGTTATACGTTATACGTTATACGTTATACGTCATACGTTATACGTTATACGATATAAGTTATACGTTACACGTTATACGTTATACGTTATACGTTATACGTCATATGTTATACGTTATACGTCATATGTCATACGTTATACCTTAACGTTATACGTTATAGGTCATACCTTATTCGTGATACGTCATACGTTATACGTTATAGGTTCTACGTTATACGTTATACGTTATATGTTACACGTTATACGTTATACGTTACACGTTCTACGTTTTACGTTACACGTTATACGTTATACGTTATACGTTATACGTTATACGTTATACGTTATACGTTATACGTTATACGTTATACGTTATACGTTATACGTTATACGTTATACGTTATACGTTATACGTTATACGTTATACGTTATACGTTATACGTTATACGTTCTACGTTATACGTTATACGTCATACGTTATACGTTATACGTTATACGTTATACGTAATACGTTCTACGTTATACGTAATACGTTATACGTTATACGTTATACGTTATACGTTATACGTTATACGTTATACGTTATACGTTATACGTTATACATTATACGTTATACGTTATACGTTATACTTTATACGTTATACGTTATACGTTATACGTTATGCGTTATACGTTGTACGTTATACGTTATACGTTATACGTTATACATTATACGTTATACGTTATACGTTATACGTTATACGTTATACGTTATACGTTATACGTTATACGTTATACGTTATACGTTATACGTTATACGTTATACGTTATACGTTATACGTTATACGTTATACGTTATACGTTATACGTTATACGTTATACGTTATACGTTATACCTTATACGTTATACGTTATACGTTATGCGTCATACGTTATACGTTATACGTTATACGTTATAGGTCATACCTTATTCCTGATACGTCATACGTTATACGTTATACGTTATACGTTCTACGTTATACGTTATACGTTATACGTTATACGTTATAGCTCATACCTTATTCGTGATACGTCATACGTTATACGTTATACATTCTACGTTATACGTTATACGTTATACGTTATACGCTATACGTTATACGTTATACGTTATACGTTATACGTCTATCGTTATACGTTAGACGTTACACAATATAGGGTATACGTTATACGTTATACGTTATACGTTATACGTTATACGTTATACGTTATACGTTATACGTTATACGTTATACGTTATACATTATCCGTTATATTATACGTCATTCGTTAAACGTTAGACGTTACACAATATAGGTTATACGTGATGCGTTATACGTTATACGTTATACGTTATACGTTATACGTTATACGTTATACGTTATACGTTATACGTTATACGTTATACGTTATACGTTATACGTTATACGTTATACGTTATACGTTATACGTTATACGTTATACGTTATACGTTATACGTTATACGCTATACGTTATACGTTATACGTTATACGTTATACGTTATACGTAATACGTTATACGTTATACGTCATACGTTATACGTTATACGATATAAGTTATACGTTACACGTTATACGTTATACGTTATACGTTATACGTCATACGTCATACGTTATACCTTATACGTTATACGTTATAGGTCATACCTTATTCGTGATACGTCATACGTTATACGTTATAGGTTCTACGTTATACGTTATACGTTATATGTTACACGTTATACGTTATACGTTACACGTTCTACGTTTTACGTTACACGTTATACGTTATACGTTATACGTTATACGTTATACGTTATACGTTATACGTTAAACGTTATACGTTATACGTTATACGTTATACGTTATACGTTATACGTTATACGTTATACGTTATACGTTATACGTTCTACGTTATACGTTATACGTCATACGTTATACGTTATACGTTATACGTTATACGTAATACGTTCTACGTTATACGTAATACGTTATACGTTATACGTTATACGTTATACGTTATACGTTATACGTTATACGTTATACGTTATACGTTATACGTTATACATTATACGTTATACGTTATACGTTATACTTTATACGTTATACGTTATACGTTATACGTTATGCGTTATACGTTGTACGTTATACGTTATACGTTATACGTTATACATTATACGTTATACGTTATACGTTATACGTTATACGTTATACGATATACGTTATACGTTATACGTTATACGTTATACGCTATACGTTATACGTTATACGTTATACGTTATACGTTATACGTTATACGTTATACGTTATACGTTATACGTTATACGTTATACGTTATACGTTAGACGTTACACAATATAGGTTATACGTGATACGTTATACGTTATACGTTATACGTTCTACGTTATACGTTATACGTTATACGTTACACGTTATACGTTATACGTTATACGTTATACGTTCTACGTTCTACGTTATACGTTATACGTTATATGTTACACGTTATACGTTATACGTTACACGTTCTACGTTTTACGTTATATTATACGTCATTCGTTAAACGTTAGACGTTACACAATATAGGTTATACGTGATGCGTTATACGTTATACGTTATACGTTATACGTTATACGTTATACGTTATACGTTATACGTTATACGTTATACGTTATACGTTATACGTTATACGTTATACGTTATACGTTATACGTTATACGTTATACGTTATACGTTATACGTTATACGTTATACGTTATACGTTATACGTTATACGTTATACGTTATACGTTATACGTTATACGTTATACGTTATACGTTATACGTTATACGTTATACGTTATACGTTATACGTTATACGTTATACGTCATACGTTATACGTTATACGTTATACGTTATACGTTATACGTTATACGTTATACGTTATACGTTATACGTTATACGTTATACGTTATACGTTATACGTTATACGTTACACGTTATACGTTCTACGTTATACGTTACACGTTATACGTTACACGTTATACGTTATACGTTATACGTTATACGTTATACGTTATACGTTATACGTTATACGTTATACGTTCTACGTTATACGTTATACGTTATACGTTATACGTTATACGTTATACGTTATACGTTATACGTTCTACGTTATACGTTATACGTTATACGTTACACGTTATACGTTACACGTTATACGTTATACGTTCTACGTTCTACGTTATACGCTATACGTTATACGCTATACGTTATACGTTATACGTTATACGTTATACGTTATACGTTATACGTTATACGTTATACGTTATACGTTATACGTTATACGTTATACGTTATACGTTATACGTTATACGTTATACGTTATACGTTATACGTTATACGTTATACGTTATACGTTATACGTTATACGTTATACGTCATACGTTATACGTTATACGTTATACGTTATACGTTATACGTTATACGTTATACGTTATACGTTATACGTTATACGTTATACGTTCTACGTTATACGTTATACGTTATACGTTACACGTTATACGTTATACGTTATACGTTATACGTTCTACGTTCTACGTTATACGTTATACGTTATATGTTACACGTTATACGTTATACGTTACACGTTCTACGTTTTACGTTATATTATACGTCATTCGTTAAACGTTAGACGTTACACAATATAGGTTATACGTGATGCGTTATACGTTATACGTTATACGTTATACGTTATACGTTATACGTTATACGTTATACGTTATACGTTATACGTTATACGTTATACGTTATACGTAATACGTTATACGTTAGAGGTCGTTCCTTATAAGTGATACGTCATACGTTATACGTCATACGTTATACGTTATACGTTATACGTTATACGTTATACGTTATACGTTATACGTTATACGTTATACGTTATACGTTATACGTTATTCGTTATACGTTATACGTTATACGTTATACGTTATACGTTATACGTTATACGTTATACGATATACGTTCTACGTTATACGTTATACGTTATACGTTATACGTTATACGTTATACGTTATACGTTATACGTTATACGTTATACGTTATACGTTATACGTTATACGTTATACGTTATACGTTTTACGTTATACGTTATACGTTATACGTTATACGTCATACGTTATACGTTATACGTTATACGTTATACGTTATACGTTATACGTTATACGTTATACGTTATACGTTATACGTTATACGTTATACGTTATACGTTATACGTTATACGTTATACGTTATACGTTATACGTTATAAGTTATAGCTCATACCTTATTCGTGATACGTGATACGTTATACGTTATACATTCTACGTTATACGTTATACGTTATACGTTATACGCTATACGTTATACGTTATACGTTATACGTTATACGTCTATCGTTATACGTTAGACGTTACACAATATAGGGTATACGTTATACGTTATACGTTATACGTTATACGTTATACGTTATACGTTATACGTTATACGTTATACGTTATACGTTATACGTTATACATTATCCGTTATATTATACGTCATTCGTTAAACGTTAGACGTTACACAATATAGGTTATACGTGATGCGTTATACGTTATACGTTATACGTTATACGTCATACGTTATACGTTATACGATATAAGTTATACGTTACACGTTATACGTTATACGTTATACGTTATACGTCATATGTTATACGTTATACGTCATACGTCATACGTTATACCTTAACGTTATACGTTATAGGTCATACCTTATTCGTGATACGTCATACGTTATACGTTATAGGTTCTACGTTATACGTTATACGTTATATGTTACACGTTATACGTTATACGTTACACGTTCTACGTTTTACGTTACACGTTATACGTTATACGTTATACGTTATACGTTATACGTTATACGTTATACGTTATACGTTATACGTTATACGTTATACGTTATACGTTATACGTTATACGTTATACGTTATACGTTATACGTTATACGTTATACGTTATACGTTATACGTTCTACGTTATACGTTATACGTCATACGTTATACGTTATACGTTATACGTTATACGTAATACGTTCTACGTTATACGTAATACGTTATACGTTATACGTTATACGTTATACGTTATACGTTATACGTTATACGTTATACGTTATACGTTATACATTATACGTTATACGTTATACGTTATACTTTATACGTTATACGTTATACGTTATACGTTATGCGTTATACGTTGTACGTTATACGTTATACGTTATACGTTATACATTATACGTTATACGTTATACGTTATACGTTATACGTTATACGTTATACGTTATACGTTATACGTTATACGTTATACGTTATACGTTATACGTTATACGTTATACGTTATACGTTATACGTTATACGTTATACGTTATACGTTATACGTTATACGTTATACGTTATACGTTATACCTTATACGTTATACGTTATACGTTATGCGTCATACGTTATACGTTATACGTTATACGTTATAGGTCATACCTTATTCCTGATACGTCATACGTTATACGTTATACGTTATACGTTCTACGTTATACGTTATACGTTATACGTTATACGTTATAGCTCATACCTTATTCGTGATACGTCATACGTTATACGTTATACATTCTACGTTATACGTTATACGTTATACGTTATACGCTATACGTTATACGTTATACGTTATACGTTATACGTCTATCGTTATACGTTAGACGTTACACAATATAGGGTATACGTTATACGTTATACGTTATACGTTATACGTTATACGTTATACGTTATACGTTATACGTTATACGTTATACGTTATACATTATCCGTTATATTATACGTCATTCGTTAAACGTTAGACGTTACACAATATAGGTTATACGTGATGCGTTATACGTTATACGTTATACGTTATACGTTATACGTTATACGTTATACGTTATACGTTATACGTTATACGTTATACGTTATACGTTATACGTTATACGTTATACGTTATACGTTATACGTTATACGTTATACGTTATACGTTATACGTTATACGCTATACGTTATACGTTATACGTTATACGTTATACGTTATACGTAATACGTTATACGTTATACGTCATACGTTATACGTTATACGATATAAGTTATACGTTACACGTTATACGTTATACGTTATACGTTATACGTCATACGTCATACGTTATACCTTATACGTTATACGTTATAGGTCATACCTTATTCGTGATACGTCATACGTTATACGTTATAGGTTCTACGTTATACGTTATACGTTATATGTTACACGTTATACGTTATACGTTACACGTTCTACGTTTTACGTTACACGTTATACGTTATACGTTATACGTTATACGTTATACGTTATACGTTATACGTTAAACGTTATACGTTATACGTTATACGTTATACGTTATACGTTATACGTTATACGTTATACGTTATACGTTATACGTTCTACGTTATACGTTATACGTCATACGTTATACGTTATACGTTATACGTTATACGTAATACGTTCTACGTTATACGTAATACGTTATACGTTATACGTTATACGTTATACGTTATACGTTATACGTTATACGTTATACGTTATACGTTATACGTTATACATTATACGTTATACGTTATACGTTATACTTTATACGTTATACGTTATACGTTATACGTTATGCGTTATACGTTGTACGTTATACGTTATACGTTATACGTTATACATTATACGTTATACGTTATACGTTATACGTTATACGTTATACGATATACGTTATACGTTATACGTTATACGTTATACGCTATACGTTATACGTTATACGTTATACGTTATACGTTATACGTTATACGTTATACGTTATACGTTATACGTTATACGTTATACGTTATACGTTAGACGTTACACAATATAGGTTATACGTGATACGTTATACGTTATACGTTATACGTTCTACGTTATACGTTATACGTTATACGTTACACGTTATACGTTATACGTTATACGTTATACGTTCTACGTTCTACGTTATACGTTATACGTTATATGTTACACGTTATACGTTATACGTTACACGTTCTACGTTTTACGTTATATTATACGTCATTCGTTAAACGTTAGACGTTACACAATATAGGTTATACGTGATGCGTTATACGTTATACGTTATACGTTATACGTTATACGTTATACGTTATACGTTATACGTTATACGTTATACGTTATACGTTATACGTTATACGTTATACGTTATACGTTATACGTTATACGTTATACGTTATACGTTATACGTTATACGTTATACGTTATACGTTATACGTTATACGTTATACGTTATACGTTATACGTTATACGTTATACGTTATACGTTATACGTTATACGTTATACGTTATACGTTATACGTTATACGTTATACGTTATACGTTATACGTCATACGTTATACGTTATACGTTATACGTTATACGTTATACGTTATACGTTATACGTTATACGTTATACGTTATACGTTATACGTTATACGTTATACGTTATACGTTACACGTTATACGTTCTACGTTATACGTTACACGTTATACGTTACACGTTATACGTTATACGTTATACGTTATACGTTATACGTTATACGTTATACGTTATACGTTATACGTTCTACGTTATACGTTATACGTTATACGTTATACGTTATACGTTATACGTTATACGTTATACGTTCTACGTTATACGTTATACGTTATACGTTACACGTTATACGTTACACGTTATACGTTATACGTTCTACGTTCTACGTTATACGCTATACGTTATACGCTATACGTTATACGTTATACGTTATACGTTATACGTTATACGTTATACGTTATACGTTATACGTTATACGTTATACGTTATACGTTATACGTTATACGTTATACGTTATACGTTATACGTTATACGTTATACGTTATACGTTATACGTTATACGTTATACGTTATACGTTATACGTCATACGTTATACGTTATACGTTATACGTTATACGTTATACGTTATACGTTATACGTTATACGTTATACGTTATACGTTATACGTTATACGTTCTACGTTATACGTTATACGTTATACGTTACACGTTATACGTTATACGTTATACGTTATACGTTCTACGTTCTACGTTATACGTTATACGTTATATGTTACACGTTATACGTTATACGTTACACGTTCTACGTTTTACGTTATATTATACGTCATTCGTTAAACGTTAGACGTTACACAATATAGGTTATACGTGATGCGTTATACGTTATACGTTATACGTTATACGTTATACGTTATACGTTATACGTTATACGTTATACGTTATACGTTATACGTTATACGTTATACGTTATACGTTATACGTTATACGTTATACGTTATACGTTATACGTTATACGTTATACGTTATACGTCATACGTTATACGTTATACGTTATACGTTATACGTTATACGTTATACGTTATACGTTATACGTTATACGTTATACGTTATACGTTCTACGTTATACGTTATACGATATACGTTACACGTTATACGTTACACGTTATACGTTATACGTTCTACGTTCTACGTTATACGCTATACGTTATACGCTATACGTTATACGTTATACGTTATACGTTATACGTTATACGTTATACGTTATACGTTATACGTTATACGTTATACGTTATACGTTATACGTTATACGTTATACGTTATACGTTATACGTTATACGTTATACGTTATACGTTATACGTTATACGTTATACGTTATACGTAATACGTTCTACGTTATACGTAATACGTTATACGTTATACGTTATACGTTATACGTTATACGTTATACGTTATACGTTATACGTTATACGTTATACATTATACGTTATACGTTATACGTTATACTTTATACGTTATACGTTATACGTTATACGTTATGCGTTATACGTTGTACGTTAT
The DNA here is from genome assembly GCF_051014685.1 of Ptiloglossa arizonensis. NCBI lineage: Eukaryota > Metazoa > Arthropoda > Insecta > Hymenoptera > Colletidae > Ptiloglossa > Ptiloglossa arizonensis. The sequence goes on along the minus strand of NW_027478613.1, from coordinate 326,406 downwards.
ACGTTATACGTTATACGTTATACATTATACGCTATACGTTATACGTTATACGTTATACGTTATACGTTATACGTTATACGTTATACGTTATACGTTATACGTTATACGTTATACGTTATACGTTATACGTTATACGTTATACGTTATACGTTATACGTTATACGTTATACGTTATACCTTATACGTTATACGTTATACGTTATGCGTCATACGTTATACGTTATACGTTATACGTTATAGGTCATACCTTATTCCTGATACGTCATACGTTATACGTTATACGTTATACGTTCTACGTTATACGTTATACGTTATACGTTATACGTTATAGCTCATACCTTATTCGTGATACGTCATACGTTATACGTTATACATTCTACGTTATACGTTATACGTTATACGTTATACGCTATACGTTATACGTTATACGTTATACGTTATACGTCTATCGTTATACGTTAGACGTTACACAATATAGGGTATACGTTATACGTTATACGTTATACGTTATACGTTATACGTTATACGTTATACGTTATACGTTATACGTTATACGTTATACGTTATACATTATCCGTTATATTATACGTCATTCGTTAAACGTTAGACGTTACACAATATAGGTTATACGTGATGCGTTATACGTTATACGTTATACGTTATACGTTATACGTTATACGTTATACGTTATACGTTATACGTTATACGTTATACGTTATACGTTATACGTTATACGTTATACGTTATACGTTATACGTTATACGCTATACGTTATACGTTATACGTTATACGTTATACGTTATACGTTAGACGTTACACAATATAGGTTATACGTGATACGTTATACGTTATACGTTATACGTTCTACGTTATACGTTATACGTTATACGTTACACGTTATACGTTATACGTTATACGTTATACGTTCTACGTTCTACGTTATACGTTATACGTTATATGTTACACGTTATACGTTATACGTTACACGTTCTACGTTTTACGTTATATTATACGTCATTCGTTAAACGTTAGACGTTACACAATATAGGTTATACGTGCTGGGTTATACGTTATACGTTATACGTTATACGTTATACGTTATACGTTATACGTTATACGTTATACGTTATACGTTATACGTTATACGTTATACGTTATACGTTATACGTTATACGTTATACGTTATACGTTATACGTTATACGTTATACGTTATACGTTATACGTTATACGTTATACGTTATACGTTATACGTTATACGTTATACGTTATACGTTATACGTTATACGTTATACGTTATACGTTATACGTTATACGTTATACGTTATACGTTATACGTTATACGTTATACGTTATACGTTATACGTTATACGTTATACGTTATACGTCATACGTCATACGTTATACGTTATACGTTATACGTTATACGTTATACGTTATACGTTATACGTTATACGTTATACGTTATACGTTATACGTTATACGTTATACGTTATACGTTATACGTTCTACGTTATACGTTACACGTTATACGTTACACGTTATACGTTATACGTTATACGTTATACGTTATACGTTATACGTTATACGTTATACGATATACGTTCTACGTTATACGTTATACGTTATACGTTATACGTTATACGTTATACGTTATACGTTATACGTTATACGTTATACGTTATACGTTATACGTTATACGTTATACGTTATACGTTATACGTTATACGTTATACGTTATACGTTATACGTTATACGTTATACGTTATACGTTATACGTTATACGTTATACGTTATACGTTATACGTTATACGTTATACGTTATACGTTATACGTTATACGTTATACGTTATACGTTATACCTTATACGTTATACGTTATACGTTATGCGTCATACGTTATACGTTATACGTTATACGTTATAGGTCATACCTTATTCCTGATACGTCATACGTTATACGTTATACGTTATACGTTCTACGTTATACGTTATACGTTATACGTTATACGTTATAGCTCATACCTTATTTCGTGATACGTCATACGTTATACGTTATACATTCTACGTTATACGTTATACGTTATACGTTATACGCTATACGTTATACGTTATACGTTATACGTTATACGTCTATCGTTATACGTTAGACGTTACACAATATAGGGTATACGTTATACGTTATACGTTATACGTTATACGTTATACGTTATACGTTATACGTTATACGTTATACGTTATACGTTATACATTATCCGTTATATTATACGTCATTCGTTAAAAGTTAGACGTTACACAATATAGGTTATACGTGATGCGTTATACGTTATACGTTATACGTTATACGTTATACGTTATACGTTATACGTTATACGTTATACGTTATACGTTATACGTTATACGTTATACGTTATACGTTATACATTATACGTTATACGTTATACGTATACGTTATACGTTATTGTTATACGTTATACGTTATACGTTATACGTTATACGTTATACGTTATACGTTATACGTTATACGTTATACGTTATACGTTATACGTTATACGTCATACGTTATACGTTATACGTTATACGTTATACGTTATACGTTATACGTTATACGTTATACGTTATACGTTATACGTTATATGTTACACGTTATACGTTATACGTTACACGTTCTACGTTTTACGTTATATTATACGTCATTCGTTAAACGTTAGACGTTACACAATATAGGTTATACGTGCTGCGTTATACGTTATACGTTATACGTTATACGTTATACGTTATACGTTATACGTTATACGTTATACGTTATACGTTAGACGTTACACAATATAGGTTATACGTGATACGTTATACGTTATACGTTATACGTTATACGTTATACATTATCCGTTATATTATACGTCATTCGTTAAACGTTAGACGTTACACAATATAGGTTATACGTGATGCGTTATACGTTATACGTTATACGTTATACGTTATACGTTATACGTTATACGTTATACGTTATACGTTATACGTTATACGTTATACGTTATACGTTATACGTTATACATTATACGTTATACGTTATACGTTATACGTTATACGTTATACTTTATACGTTATACGTTATACGTTATACGTTATGCGTTATACGTTGTACGTTATACGTTATACGTTATACGTTATACATTATACGTTATACGTTATACGTTATACGTTATACGTTATACGTTATACGTTATACGTTATACGTTATACGTTATACGCTATACGTTATACGTTATACGTTATACGTTATACGTTATACGTTATACGTTATACGTTATACGTTATACGTTATACGTTATACGTTATACGTTAGACGTTACACAATATAGGTTATACGTGATACGTTATACGTTATACGTTATACGTTCTACGTTATACGTTATACGTTATACGTTACACGTTATACGTTATACGTTATACGTTATACGTTCTACGTTCTACATTATACGTTATACGTTATATGTTACACGTTATACGTTATACGTTACACGTTCTACGTTTTACGTTATATTATACGTCATTCGTTAAACGTTAGACGTTACACAATATAGGTTATACGTGCTGCGTTATACGTTATACGTTATACGTTATACGTTATACGTTATACGTTATACGTTATACGTTATACGTTATACGTTATACGTTATACGTTATACGTTATACGTTATACGTTATACGTTATACGTTATACGTTATACGTTATACGTTATACGTTATACGTTATACGTTATACGTTATACGTTATACGTTATACGTTATACGTTATACGTTATACGTTATACGTTATACGTTATACGTTATACGTTATACGTTATACGTTATACGTTATACGTTATACGTTATACGTTATACGTTATACGTTATACGTTATACGTTATACGTTATACGTTCTACGTTATACGTTATACGTCATACGTTATACGTTATACGTTATACGTTATACGTAATACGTTCTACGTTATACGTAATACGTTATACGTTATACGTTATACGTTAAACGTTATACGTTATACGTTATACGTTATACGTTATACGTTATACATTATACGTTATACGTTATACGTTATACTTTATACGTTATACGCTATACGTTATACGTTATACGTTATACGTTATACGTTATACGTAATACGTTATACGTTATACGTCATACGTTATACGTTATACGATATAAGTTATACGTTACACGTTATACGTTATACGTTATACGTTATACGTCATATGTTATACGTTATACGTCATACGTCATACGTTATACCTTATACGTTATACGTTATAGGTCATACCTTATTCGTGATACGTCATACGTTATACGTTATAGGTTCTACGTTATACGTTATACGTTATATGTTACACGTTATACGTTATACGTTACACGTTCTACGTTTTACGTTACACGTTATACGTTATCCGTTATACGTTATACGTTATACGTTATACGTTATACGTTATACGTTCTACGTTATACGTTATACGTCATACGTTATACGTTATACGTTATACGTTATACGTAATACGTTCTACGTTATACGTAATACGTTATACGTTATACGTTATACGTTATACGTTATACGTTATACGTTATACGTTATACGTTATACGTTATACATTATACGTTATACGTTATACGTTATACTTTATACGTTATACGTTATACGTTATACGTTATGCGTTATACGTTGTACGTTATACGTTATACGTTATACGTTATACATTATACGTTATACGTTATACGTTATACGTTATACGTTATACGTTATACGTTATACGTTATACGTTATACGTTATACGCTATACGTTATACGTTATACGTTATACGTTATACGTTATACGTTATACGTTATACGTTATACGTTATACGTTATACGTTATACGTTATACGTTAGACGTTACACAATATAGGTTATACGTGATACGTTATACGTTATACGTTATACGTTCTACGTTATACGTTATACGTTATACGTTACACGTTATACGTTATACGTTATACGTTATACGTTATACGTTATACGTTATACGTTATACTTTATACGTTATACGTTATACGTTATACGCTATACGTTATACGCTATACGTTATACGTTATACGTTATACGTTATACGTTATACGTTATACGTTATACGTTATACGTTATACGTTATACGTTATACGTTATACGTTATACGTTATACGTTATACGTTATACGTTATACGTTATACGTTATACGTTATACGTTATACGTTATACGTTATACGTTATACGTTATACGTTATACGTCATACGTTATACGTTATACGTTATACGTTATACGTTATACGTTATACGTTATACGTTATACGTTATACGTTCTACGTTATACGTTATACGTTATACGTTACACGTTATACGTTATACGTTATACGTTATACGTTCTACGTTCTACGTTATACGTTATACGTTATATGTTACACGTTATACGTTATACGTTACACGTTCTACGTTTTACGTTATATTATACGTCATTCGTTAAACGTTAGACGTTACACAATATAGGTTATACGTGATGCGTTATACGTTATACGTTATACGTTATACGTTATACGTTATACGTTATACGTTATACGTTATACGTTATACGTTATACGTTATACGTTATACGTTATACGTTATACGTTATACGTTATACGTTATACGTTATACGTTATACGTTATACGTTATACGTCATACGTTATACGTTATACGTTATACGTTATACGTTATACGTTATACGTTATACGTTATACGTTATACGTTATACGTTATACGTTATACGTTATACGTTATACGTTCTACGTTATACGTTATACGTTATACGTTACACGTTATACGTTACACGTTATACGTTATACGTTCTACGTTCTACGTTATACGCTATACGTTATACGCTATACGTTATACGTTATACGTTATACGTTATACGTTATACGTTATACGTTATACGTTATACGTTATACGTTATACGTTATACGTTATACGTTATACGTTATACGTTATACGTTATACGTTATACGTTATACGTTATACGTTATACGTTATACGTTATACGTTATACGTTATACGTTATACGTTATACGTTATACGTTATACGTTATACGTTATACGTTATACGTTATACGTTATACGTTATACGTTATACGTTATACGTTATACGTTATACGTTATACGTTATACGTTATACGTTATACGTTATACGCTATACGTTATACGTTATACGTTATACGTTATACGTTATACGTTATACGTTATACGTTATACGTTATACGTTATACGTTATACGTTATACGTTAGACGTTACACAATATAGGTTATACGTGATACGTTATACGTTATACGTTATACGTTCTACGTTATACGTTATACGTTATACGTTACACGTTATACGTTATACGTTATACGTTATACGTTATACGTTATACGTTATACGTTATACTTTATACGTTATACGTTATACGTTATACGCTATACGTTATACGCTATACGTTATACGTTATACGTTATACGTTATACGTTATACGTTATACGTTATACGTTATACGTTATACGTTATACGTTATACGTTATACGTTATACGTTATACGTTATACGTTATACGTTATACGTTATACGTTATACGTTATACGTTATACGTTATACGTTATACGTTATACGTCATACGTTATACGTTATACGTTATACGTTATACGTTATACGTTATACGTTATACGTTATACGTTATACGTTCTACGTTATACGTTATACGTTATACGTTACACGTTATACGTTATACGTTATACGTTATACGTTCTACGTTCTACGTTATACGTTATACGTTATATGTTACACGTTATACGTTATACGTTACACGTTCTACGTTTTACGTTATATTATACGTCATTCGTTAAACGTTAGACGTTACACAATATAGGTTATACGTGATGCGTTATACGTTATACGTTATACGTTATACGTTATACGTTATACGTTATACGTTATACGTTATACGTTATACGTTATACGTTATACGTTATACGTTATACGTTATACGTTATACGTTATACGTTATACGTTATACGTTATACGTTATACGTTATACGTCATACGTTATACGTTATACGTTATACGTTATACGTTATACGTTATACGTTATACGTTATACGTTATACGTTATACGTTATACGTTATACGTTATACGTTATACGTTCTACGTTATACGTTATACGTTATACGTTACACGTTATACGTTACACGTTATACGTTATACGTTCTACGTTCTACGTTATACGCTATACGTTATACGCTATACGTTATACGTTATACGTTATACGTTATACGTTATACGTTATACGTTATACGTTATACGTTATACGTTATACGTTATACGTTATACGTTATACGTTATACGTTATACGTTATACGTTATACGTTATACGTTATACGTTATACGTTATACGTTATACGTTATACGTTATACGTTATACGTTATACGTTATACGTTATACGTTATACGTTATACGTTATACGTTATACGTTATACGTTATACGTTATACGTTATACGTTATACGTTATACGTTATACGTTATACGTTATACGTTATACGTAATACGTTATACGTTAGAGGTCGTTCCTTATAAGTGATACGTCATACGTTATACGTTATACGTTATACGTTATACGTTATACGTTATACGTTATACGTTATACGTTATACGTTATACGTTATACGTTATACGTTATACGTTATACGTTATACGTTATACGTTATACGTTATACGTTATACGTTATACGTTATACGTTATACGTTATACGTTATACGTTATACGTTATACGTTATACGTTATACGTTATACGCTATACGTTATACGTTATACGCTATATCGTTTATACGTTATACGTTATACGTTAGACGTCATACGTTATACGTTATACGTTAGACGTTATAAGTTATACGTTATACGTTATACGTCATACGTTATACGTTATGCGTCATACGTTATACGTTATACGTTATAGGACATACCTTATTCGTGATACGTCATACGTTATACGTTATACGTTATACGTTCTACGTTATACGTTATACGTTATACGTTATACGTTATACGTTATACGTTATACGTTATACGTTATACGTCATATGTTATACGTTATACGTCATACGTTGTACGTTATACGTTATACGTTATACGTTATACGTTATACGTTACACGTTATACGTTATACGTTATACGTTACACGTTATACGTTATACGTTATACGTTATACGTTATACGTTATACGTTATACGTTATACGTTATACGTTATACGTTATACGTTATACGTTATACGTTATACGCTATACGTTATACGTTATACGTTACACGTTATACGTTATACGTTATACGTTATACGTTCTACGTTCTACGTTATACGTTATACGTTGTACGTTATACGTTATACGTTATACGTTATACGTTATACGTTACACGTTATACGTTATACGTTATACGTTACACGTTATACGTTATACGTTATACGTTATACGTTATACGTTATACGTTATACGTTATACGTTATACGTTATACGTTATACGTTATACGTTATACGTTATACGCTATACGTTATACGTTATACGTTATACGTTATACGTTATACGTTATACGTTATACGTTATACGTTATACGTTATACGTTATACGTTATACGTTATACGTTATACGTTATACGTTATACGTTATACGTAATACGTTATACGTTAGAGGTCGTTCCTTATAAGTGATACGTCATACGTTATACGTTATACGTTATACGTTATACGTTATACGTTATACGTTATACGTTATACGTTATACGTTATACGTTATACGTTATACGTTATACGTTATACGTTATACGTTATACGTTATACGTTATACGTTATACGTTATACGATATACGTTCTACGTTATACGTTATACGTTATACGTTATACGTTATATCGTTTATACGTTATACGTAATACGTTATACGTTATACGTCATACGTTATACGTTATACGATATAAGTTATACGTTATACGTTATACGTTATACGTTATACGTTATACGTCATACGTTATACGTTATACGTCATACGTTATACGTTATACGTTATACTATAGGTCATACCTTATTCGTGATACGTCATACGTTATACGTTATACGTTCTACGTTATACGTTATACGTTATATGTTACACGTTATACGTTATACGTTACACGTTCTACGTTCTACGTTATACGTTACACGTTATACGTTATACGTTATACGTTATGCGTTATACGTTATGCGTTATACGTTATACGTTATACGTTATACATTATACGTTATACGTTATACGTTATACGCTATACGTTATACGTTATACGTTATACGTTATACGTTATACGTTATACGTTATACGTCATACGTTATACGTTATACGTTATACGTTATACGTTATACGTTATACGTTATACGTTATACGTTATACGTTATGCGTTATACGTTATACGTTATACGTTATACGTTATACGTTATACGTTATACGTTATACGTTATACGTTATACGTTATACGTTATACGTTATACGTTATACGTTATACGTTATACGTAATACGTTATACGTTAGAGGTCGTTCCTTATAAGTGATACGTCATACGTTATACGTTATACGTTGTACGTTATACGTTATACGTTATACGTTATACGTTATACGTTATACGTTATACGTTATACGTTATACGTTATACGTTATACGTTATACGTTATACGTTATACGTTATACGTTATACGTTATACGTTATACGTTATACGATATACGTTCTACGTTATACGTTATACGTTATAGGTCATACCTTATTCCTGATACGTCATACGTTATACGTTATACGTTCTACGTTATACGTTATACGTTATACGTTATAGCTCATACCTTATTCGTGATACGTCATACGTTACACGTTATACATTCTACGTTATACGTTATACGTTATACGTTATACGCTATACGTTATACGTTATACGTTATACGTTATACGTCTATCGTTATACGTTAGACGTTACACAATATAGGGTATACGTGATACGTTATACGTTATACGTTATACGTTATACGTTATACGTTATACGTTATACGTTATACGTTATACGTTATACGTTATACGTTATACGTTATACGTTATACGTTATACGTTATACGTTATACGTTATACGTTATACGTTATACGTTATACGTTATACGTTATACGTTATACGTTATACGTTATACGTTATACATTATACGTTATATTATACGTCATTCGTTAAACGTTAGACGTTACACAATATAGGTTATACGTGATGCGTTATACGTTATACGTTATACGTTATACGTTATACGTTATACGTTATACGTTATACGTTATACGTTATACGTTATACGTTATACGTTATACGTTATACGTTATACGTTATACGTTATACGTTATACGTTATACGTTATACGTTATACGTCATACGTTATACGTTATACGTTATACGTTATACGTTATACGTTATACGTTATACGTTATACGTTATACGTTATACGTTATACGTTATACGTTATACGTTATACGTTATACGTTATACCTTATACGTTATACGTTATACGTTATGCGTCATACGTTATACGTTATACGTTATACGTTATAGGTCATACCTTATTCCTGATACGTCATACGTTATACGTTATACGTTATACGTTATACGTTATACGTTATACGTTATACCTTATACGTTATACGTTATACGTTATGCGTCATACGTTATACGATATACGTTATACGTTATAGGTCATACCTTATTCGTGATACGTCATACGTTATACGTTATACATTCTACGTTATACGTTATACGTTATACGTTATACGCTATACGTTATACGTTATACGTTATACGTTATACGTCTATCGTTATACGTTAGACGTTACACAATATAGGGTATACGTGATACGTTATACGTTATACGTTATACGTTATACGTTATACGTTATACGTTATACGTTATACGTTATACGTTATACGTTATACGTTATACGTTATACGTTATACATTATACGTTATACGTTATACGTTATACGTTATACGTTATACGTTATACGTTATACGTTATACATTATACGTTATATTATACGTCATTCGTTAAACGTTAGACGTTACACAATATAGGTTATACCTGATGCGTTATACGTTATACGTTATACGTTATACGTTATACGTTATACGTTATACGTTATACGTTATACGTTATACGTTATACGTTATACGTTATACGTTATACGTTATACGTTATACGTTATACGTTATACGTTATACGCTATACGTTATACGTTATACGCTATATCGTTTATACGTTATACGTTATACGTTAGACGTCATACGTTATACGTTATACGTTAGACGTTATAAGTTATACGTTATACGTTATACGTCATACGTTATACGTTATGCGTCATACGTTATACGTTATACGTTATAGGACATACCTTATTCGGGATACGTCATACGTTATACGTTATACGTTATACGTTCTACGTTATACGTTATACGTTATACGTTATACGTTATACGTTATACGTTATGCGTCATACGTTATACGTTATACGTTATACGTTATAGGTCATACCTTATTCCTGATACGTCATACGTTATACGTTATACGTTCTACGTTATACGTTATACGTTATACGTTATAGCTCATACCTTATTCGTGATACGTCATACGTTACACGTTATACATTCTACGTTATACGTTATACGTTATACGTTATACGCTATACGTTATACGTTATACGTCATACGTTATACGTTCTACGTTATACGTTACACGTTATACGTTATACGTTATACGTTATGCGTTATACGTTATGCGTTATACGTTATACGTTATACGTTATACGTTATACGTTATACGTTATACGTTATACGTTATACGCTATACGTTATACGTTATACGTTATACGTTATACGTTATACGTTATACGTTATACGTCATACGTTATACGTTATACGTTATACGTTATACGTTATACGTTATACGTTATACGTTATACGTTATACGTTATGCGTTATACGTTATACGTTATACGTTATACGTTTTACGTTATACGTTATACCTTATACGTTATACGTTATACGTTATACGTTATGCGTCATACGTTATACGTTATACGTTATACGTTATAGGTCATACCTTATTCCTGATACGTCATACGTTATACGTTATACGTTCTACGTTATACGTTATACGTTATACGTTATAGCTCATACCTTATTCGTGATACGTCATACGTTACACGTTATACATTCTACGTTATACGTTATACGTTATACGTTATACGCTATACGTTATACGTTATACGTCATACGTTATACGTTATACGTTATACGTTATACGTTATACGTTATACGTTATACGTTATACGTTATACGTTATACGTTATACGTTCTACGTTATACGTTATACGTTATACGTTACACGTTATACGTTATACGTTATACGTTATACGTTCTACGTTCTACGTTATACGTTATACGTTATATGTTACACGTTATACGTTATACGTTACACGTTCTACGTTTTACGTTATATTATACGTCATTCGTTAAACGTTAGACGTTACACAATATAGGTTATACGTGATGCGTTATACGTTATACGTTATACGTTATACGTTATACGTTATACGTTATACGTTATACGTTATACGTTATACGTTATACGTTATACGTTATACGTTATACGTTATACGTTATACGTTATACGTTATACGTTATACGTTATACGTTATACGTTATACGTTATACGTTATACGTCATACGTTATACGTTATACGTTATACGTTATACGTTATACGTTATACGTTATACGTTATACGTTATACATTATACGTTATACGTTCTACGTTATACGTTACACGTTATACGTTACACGTTATACGTTACACGTTATACGTTATACGTTCTACGTTCTACGTTATACGCTATACGTTATACGCTATACGTTATACGTTATACGTTATACGTTATACGTTATACGTTATACGTTATACGTTATACGTTATACGTTATACGTTATACGTTATACGTTATACGTTATACGTTATACGTTATACGTTATACGTTATACGTTATACGTTATACGTTATACGTTATACGTTATACGTTATACGTTATACGTTATACGTTATACGTTATACGTTATACGTTATACGTTATACGTTATACGTTATACGTTATACGTAATACGTTATACGTTAGAGGTCGTTCCTTATAAGTGATACGTCATACGTTATACGTTATACGTTATACGTTATACGTTATACGTTATACGTTATACGTTATACGTTATACGTTATACGTTATACGTTATACGTTATACGTTATACGTTATACGTTATACGTTATACGTTATACGTTATACTTTATACGATATACGTTCTACGTTATACGTTATACGTTATACGTTATACGTTATATCGTTTATACGTTATACGTAATACGTTATACGTTATACGTCATACGTTATACGTTATACGATATAAGTTATACGTTATACGTTATACGTTATACGTTATACGTTATACGTCATACGTTATACGTTATACGTCATACGTTATACGTTATACGTTATACTATAGGTCATACCTTATTCGTGATACGTCATACGTTATACGTTATACGTTCTACGTTATACGTTATACGTTATATGTTACACGTTATACGTTATACGTTACACGTTCTACGTTCTACGTTATACGTTACACGTTATACGTTATACGTTATACGTTATGCGTTATACGTTATGCGTTATACGTTATACGTTATACGTTATACATTATACGTTATACGTTAAACGTTATACGCTATACGTTATACGTTATACGTTATACGTTATACGTTATACGTTATACGTTATACGTCATACGTTATACGTTATACGTTATACGTTATACGTTATACGTTATACGTTATACGTTATACGTTATACGTTATGCGTTATACGTTATACGTTATACGTTATACGTTATACGTTATACGTTATACCTTATACGTTATACGTTATACGTTATGCGTCATACGTTATACGTTATACGTTATACGTTATAGGTCATACCTTATTCCTGATACGTCATACGTTATACGTTATACGTTCTACGTTATACGTTATACGTTATACGTTATACGTTATACGTTATACGTTATACGTTATACGTTATACGTTATACGTTATACGTTATACGTCATACGTTATACGTTATACGTTATACGTTATACGTTATACGTTATACGTTATACGTTATACGTTATACGTTATACGTTATACGTTATACGTTATACGTTATACGTTATACGTTATACGTTATACCTTATACGTTATACGTTATACGTTATGCGTCATACGTTATACGTTATACGTTATACGTTATAGGTCATACCTTATTCCTGATACGTCATACGTTATACGTTATACGTTATACGTTATACGTTATACGTTATACGTTATACCTTATACGTTATACGTTATACGTTATGCGTCATACGTTATACGATATACGTTATACGTTATAGGTCATACCTTATTCGTGATACGTCATACGTTATACGTTATACATTCTACGTTATACGTTATACGTTATACGTTATACGCTATACGTTATACGTTATACGTTATACGTTATACGTCTATCGTTATACGTTAGACGTTACACAATATAGGGTATACGTGATACGTTATACGTTATACGTTATACGTTATACGTTATACGTTATACGTTATACGTTATACGTTATACGTTATACGTTATACGTTATACGTTCTACGTTATACGTTATACATTATACGTTATACGTTATACGTTATACGTTATACGTTATACGTTATACGTTATACGTTATACATTATACGTTATATTATACGTCATTCGTTAAACGTTAGACGTTACACAATATAGGTTATACCTGATGCGTTATACGTTATACGTTATACGTTATACGTTATACGTTATACGTTATACGTTATACGTTATACGTTATACGTTATACGTTATACGTTATACGTTATACGTTATACGTTATACGTTATACGCTATACGTTATACGTTATACGCTATATCGTTTATACGTTATACGTTATACGTTAGACGTCATACGTTATACGTTATACATTATACGTTATACGTTAAACGTTATACGCTATACGTTATACGTTATACGTTATACGTTATACGTTATACGTTATACGTTATACGTCATACGTTATACGTTATACGTTATACGTTATACGTTATACGTTATACGTTATACGTTATACGTTATACGTTATGCGTTATACGTTATACGTTATACGTTATACGTTATACGTTATACGTTATACCTTATACGTTATACGTTATACGTTATGCGTCATACGTTATACGTTATACGTTATACGTTATACGTTATACGTTATATGTTACACGTTATACGTTATACGTTACACGTTCTACGTTCTACGTTATACGTTACACGTTATACGTTATACGTTATACGTTATGCGTTATACGTTATGCGTTATACGTTATACGTTATACGTTATACATTATACGTTATACGTTAAACGTTATACGCTATACGTTATACGTTATACGTTATACGTTATACGTTATACGTTATACGTTATACGTCATACGTTATACGTTATACGTTATACGTTATACGTTATACGTTATACGTTATACGTTATACGTTATACGTTATGCGTTATACGTTATACGTTATACGTTATACGTTATACGTTATACGTTATACCTTATACGTTATACGTTATACGTTATGCGTCATACGTTATACGTTATACGTTATACGTTATAGGTCATACCTTATTCCTGATACGTCATACGTTATACGTTATACGTTCTACGTTATACGTTATACGTTATACGTTATACGTTATACGTTATACGTTATACGTTATACGTTATACGTTATACGTTATACGTTATACGTCATACGTTATACGTTATACGTTATACGTTATACGTTATACGTTATACGTTATACGTTATACGTTATACGTTATACGTTATACGTTATACGTTATACGTTATACGTTATACGTTATACGTTATACCTTATACGTTATACGTTATACGTTATGCGTCATACGTTATACGTTATACGTTATACGTTATAGGTCATACCTTATTCCTGATACGTCATACGTTATACGTTATACGTTATACGTTATACGTTATACGTTATACGTTATACCTTATACGTTATACGTTATACGTTATGCGTCATACGTTATACGATATACGTTATACGTTATAGGTCATACCTTATTCGTGATACGTCATACGTTATACGTTATACATTCTACGTTATACGTTATACGTTATACGTTATACGCTATACGTTATACGTTATACGTTATACGTTATACGTCTATCGTTATACGTTAGACGTTACACAATATAGGGTATACGTGATACGTTATACGTTATACGTTATACGTTATACGTTATACGTTATACGTTATACGTTATACGTTATACGTTATACGTTATACGTTATACGTTCTACGTTATACGTTATACATTATACGTTATACGTTATACGTTATACGTTATACGTTATACGTTATACGTTATACGTTATACATTATACGTTATATTATACGTCATTCGTTAAACGTTAGACGTTACACAATATAGGTTATACCTGATGCGTTATACGTTATACGTTATACGTTATACGTTATACGTTATACGTTATACGTTATACGTTATACGTTATACGTTATACGTTATACGTTATACGTTATACGTTATACGTTATACGTTATACGCTATACGTTATACGTTATACGCTATATCGTTTATACGTTATACGTTATACGTTAGACGTCATACGTTATACGTTATACGTTAGACGTTATAAGTTATACGTTATACGTTATACGTCATACGTTATACGTTATGCGTCATACGTTATACGTTATACGTTATAGGACATACCTTATTCGTGATACGTCATACGTTATACGTTATACGTTATACGTTCTACGTTATACGTTATACGTTATACGTTATACGTTATAGATCATACCTTATTCGTGATACGTCATACGTTATACGTTATACGTTCTACGTTATACGTTATACGTTATACGTTACACGTTATACGTTATACGTTATACGTTATACGTTCTACGTTCTACGTTATACGTTATACGTTGTACGTTATACGTTATACGTTATACGTTATACGTTATACGTTACACGTTATACGTTATACGTTATACGTTACACGTTATACGTTATACGTTATACGTTATACGTTATACGTTATACGTTATACGTTATACGTTATACGTTATACGTTATACGTTATACGTTATACGTTATACGCTATACGTTATACGTTATACGTTATACGTTATACGTTATACGTTATACGTTATACGTCATACGTTATACGTTATACGTTATACGTTATACGTTATACGTTATACGTTATAGGTTATACGTAATACGTTATACGTTATACGTTATACGTAATACGTTATACGTTATACGTTATACGATATACGTTATACGTTATACGTTATACGTTATACGTTATACGTTATACGTTATACGTTATACGTTATACGTTATACGTCATACGTTATACGTTATACGTTATACGTTATACGTTATACGTTATACGTTATACGTTATACGTTATACGTTATACGTTATACGATATACGTTATACGTTATACGTTATACGTTATACGTTATACGTTATACGTTATACGTTATACGTAATACGTTATACGTTATACGTTATACGTTATACGTTATACGTTATACGTTATACGTTATACGTTATACGTTATACGTTATACGTTATACGTTATACGTTATACGTTATACGTTATACGTTATACGTTATACGTTATACGTTATATCGTTTATACGTTATACGTAATACGTTATACGTTATACGTCATACGTTATACGTTATACGATATAAGTTATACGTTATACGTTATACGTTATACGTTATACGTTATACGTCATATGTTATACGTTATACGTCATACGTTATACGTTATACGTTATACGTTATACGTCATACCTTATTCGTGATACGTCATACGTTATACGTTATACGTTCTACGTTATGCGTTATACGTTATATGTTACACGTTATACGTTATACGTTACACGTTCTACGTTTTACGTTACACGTTATACGTTATACGTTATACGTTATACGTTATACGTTATACGTTATACGTTATACGTTATACGTTATACAATATACGTTATACGTCATTCGTTATACGTTAGATGTTACACAATATAGGTTATACGTTATACGTTATACGTTATACGTTATACGTTATACGTTATACGTTATACGTTATACGTTATACGTTATACGTTATACGTTATACATTATACGTTATACGTCTATCGTTATACGTTAGACGTTACACAATATAGGTTATACGTGATACGTTATATGTTATACGTTATACGTTATACGTTATACGTTATACGTTATACGTTATACGTTATACGTTATACGTTATACATTATACGTTATACGTCATTCGTTATACGTTAGACGTTACACAATATAGGTTATACGTGATACGTTATACGTTATATGTTATACGTTATACGTTATACGTTATACGTTATACGTTATACGTTATACGTTATACGTTATACGTTATACGTTATACGCTATACGTTATACGTTATACGTTATACGTTATACGTTATACGTTATACGTTTGACGTCATACGTTATGCGTTATACGTTAGACGTTATAAGTTATACGTTATACGTTATACGTCATACGTTATACGTTATGCGTCATACGTTATACGTTATACGTTATACGTTATACGTCATACGTTATACGTTATGCGTCATACGTTATACGTTATACGTTATACGTTATAGGTCATACCTTATTCGTGATACGTCATACCTTATACGTTATACGTTCTACGTTATACGTTATACGTTATACGTTATAGGTCATACCTTATTCGTGATACGTCATACGTTATACGTTATACGTTCTACGTTATACGTTATACGTTATACGTTACACGTTATACGTTATACGTTATACGTTATACGTTCTACGTTCTACGTTATACGCTATACGTTATACGTTATACGTTATACGTTATACGTTATACGTTATACGTTATACGATATACGTTATACGTTATACGTTATACGTTATACGTTATACGTTATACGTTATACGTTATACGTTATACGTTATACGTCATACGTTATACGTTCTACGTTATACGTTACACGTTATACGTTATACGTTATACGTTATGCGTTATACGTTATGCGTTATACGTTATACGTTATACGTTATACGTTATACGTTATACGTTATACGTTATACGTTATACGCTATACGTTATACGTTATACGTTATACGTTATACGTTATACGTTATACGTTATACGTCATACGTTATACGTTATACGTTATACGTTATACGTTATACGTTATACGTTATACGTTATACGTTATACGTTATGCGTTATACGTTATACGTTATACGTTATACGTTTTACGTTATACGTTATACCTTATACGTTATACGTTATACGTTATACGTTATGCGTCATACGTTATACGTTATACGTTATACGTTATAGGTCATACCTTATTCCTGATACGTCATACGTTATACGTTATACGTTCTACGTTATACGTTATACGTTATACGTTATAGCTCATACCTTATTCGTGATACGTCATACGTTACACGTTATACATTCTACGTTATACGTTATACGTTATACGTTATACGCTATACGTTATACGTTATACGTCATACGTTATACGTTATACGTTATACGTTATACGTTATACGTTCTACGTTATACGTTACACGTTATACGTTACACGTTATACGTTACACGTTATACGTTATACGTTCTACGTTCTACGTTATACGCTATACGTTATACGCTATACGTTATACGTTATACGTTATACGTTATACGTTATACGTTATACGTTATACGTTATACGTTATACGTTATACGTTATACGCTATACGTTATACGTTATACGTTATACGTTATACGTTATACGTTATACGTTATACGTTATACGTTATACGTTATACGTTATACGTTATACGATATACGTTCTACGTTATACGTTATACGTTATACGTTATACGTTATATCGTTTATACGTTATACGTAATACGTTATACGTTATACGTCATACGTTATACGTTATACGATATAAGTTATACGTTATACGTTATACGTTATACGTTATACGTTATACGTCATACGTTATACGTTATACGTCATACGTTATACGTTATACGTTATACTATAGGTCATACCTTATTCGTGATACGTCATACGTTATACGTTATACGTTCTACGTTATACGTTATACGTTATATGTTACACGTTATACGTTATACGTTACACGTTCTACGTTCTACGTTATACGTTACACGTTATACGTTATACGTTATACGTTATGCGTTATACGTTATGCGTTATACGTTATACGTTATACGTTATACGTTATACGTTATACGTTATACGTTATACGCTATACGTTATACGTTATACGTTATACGTTATACGTTATACGTTATACGTTATACGTTATACGTCATACGTTATACGTTATACGTTATACGTTATACGTTATACGTTATACGTTATACGTTATACGTTATACGTTATGCGTTATACGTTATACGTTATACGTTATACGTTATACGTTATACGTTATACGTTATACCTTATACGTTATACGTTATACGTTATGCGTCATACGTTATACGTTATACGTTATACGTTATAGGTCATACCTTATTCCTGATACGTCATACGTTATACGTTATACGTTCTACGTTATACGTTATACGTTATACGTTATAGCTCATACCTTATTCGTGATACGTCATACGTTACACGTTATACATTCTACGTTATACGTTATACGTTATACGTTATACGCTATACGTTATACGTTATACGTTATACGTTATACGTCTATCGTTATACGTTAGACGTTACACAATATAGGGTATACGTGATACGTTATACGTTATACGTTATACGTTATACGTTATACGTTATACGTTATACGTTATACGTTATACGTTATACGTTATACGTTATACGTTATACGTTATACGTTATACGTTATACGTTATACGTTATACGTTATACGTTATACGTTATACGTTATACGTTATACGTTATACGTTATACATTATACGTTATATTATACGTCATTCGTTAAACGTTAGACGTTACACAATATAGGTTATACGTGATGCGTTATACGTTATACGTTATACGTTATACGTTATACGTTATACGTTATACGTTATACGTTATACGTTATACGTTATACGTTATACGTTATACGTTATACGTTATACGTTATACGTTATACGTTATACGTTATACGTCATACGTTATACGTTATACGTTATACGTTATACGTTATACGTTATACGTTATACGTTATACGTTATACGTTATACGTTATACGTTATACGTTATACGTTATACGTTATACGTTATACCTTATACGTTATACGTTATACGTTATGCGTCATACGTTATACGTTATACGTTATACGTTATAGGTCATACCTTATTCCTGATACGTCATACGTTATACGTTATACGTTATACGTTATACGTTATACGTTATACGTTATACCTTATACGTTATACGTTATACGTTATGCGTCATACGTTATACGATATACGTTATACGTTATAGGTCATACCTTATTCGTGATACGTCATACGTTATACGTTATACATTCTACGTTATACGTTATACGTTATACGTTATACGCTATACGTTATACGTTATACGTTATACGTTATACGTCTATCGTTATACGTTAGACGTTACACAATATAGGGTATACGTGATACGTTATACGTTATACGTTATACGTTATACGTTATACGTTATACGTTATACGTTATACGTTATACGTTATACGTTATACGTTATACGTTATACGTTATACATTATACGTTATACGTTATACGTTATACGTTATACGTTATACGTTATACGTTATACGTTATACATTATACGTTATATTATACGTCATTCGTTAAACGTTAGACGTTACACAATATAGGTTATACCTGATGCGTTATACGTTATACGTTATACGTTATACGTTATACGTTATACGTTATACGTTATACGTTATACGTTATACGTTATACGTTATACGTTATACGTTATACGTTATACGTTATACGTTATACGCTATACGTTATACGTTATACGCTATATCGTTTATACGTTATACGTTATACGTTAGACGTCATACGTTATACGTTATACGTTAGACGTTATAAGTTATACGTTATACGTTATACGTCATACGTTATACGTTATGCGTCATACGTTATACGTTATACGTTATAGGACATACCTTATTCGGGATACGTCATACGTTATACGTTATACGTTATACGTTCTACGTTATACGTTATACGTTATACGTTATACGTTATACGTTATAGATCATACCTTATTCGTGATACGTCATACGTTATACGTTATACGTTCTACGTTATACGTTATACGTTATACGTTACACGTTATACGTTATACGTTATACGTTATACGTTCTACGTTCTACGTTATACGTTATACGTTGTACGTTATACGTTATACGTTATACGTTATACGTTATACGTTACACGTTATACGTTATACGTTATACGTTACACGTTATACGTTATACGTTATACGTTATACGTTATACGTTATACGTTATACGTTATACGTTATACGTTATACGTTATACGTTATACGTTATACGTTATACGCTATACGTTATACGTTATACGTTATACGTTATACGTTATACGTTATACGTTATACGTTATACGTTATACGTTATACGTTATACGTTATACGTTATACGTTATACGTTATACGTTATACGTTATACGTTATACGTTATACGTTATACGTTATACGTTATACGTAATACGTTATACGTTAGAGGTCGTTCCTTATAAGTGATACGTCATACGTTATACGTTATACGTTATACGTTATACGTTATACGTTATACGTTATACGTTATACGTTATACGTTATACGTTATACGTTATACGTTATACGTTATACGTTATACGTTATACGTTATACGTTATACGTTATACGTTATACGTTATACGTTATACGTTATACGTTATACGTTATACGTTATACGTTATACGTTATACGTTATACATTATACGTTATACGTTATACGTTATACGTTATACGTTATACGTTATACGTTATACGTTATACATTATACGTTATATTATACGTCATTCGTTAAACGTTAGACGTTACACAATATAGGTTATACCTGATGCGTTATACGTTATACGTTATACGTTATACGTTATACGTTATACGTTATACGTTATACGTTATACGTTATACGTTATACGTTATACGTTATACGTTATACGTTATACGTTATACGTTATACGCTATACGTTATACGTTATACGCTATATCGTTTATACGTTATACGTTATACGTTAGACGTCATACGTTATACGTTATACGTTAGACGTTATAAGTTATACGTTATACGTTATACGTCATACGTTATACGTTATGCGTCATACGTTATACGTTATACGTTATAGGACATACCTTATTCGGGATACGTCATACGTTATACGTTATACGTTATACGTTCTACGTTATACGTTATACGTTATACGTTATACGTTATACGTTATAGATCATACCTTATTCGTGATACGTCATGCGTTATACGTTATACGTTCTACGTTATACGTTATACGTTATACGTTACACGTTATACGTTATACGTTATACGTTATACGTTCTACGTTCTACGTTATACGTTATACGTTGTACGTTATACGTTATACGTTATACGTTATACGTTATACGTTACACGTTATACGTTATACGTTATACGTTACACGTTATACGTTATACGTTATACGTTATCCGTTATACGTTATACGTTATACGTTATACGTTATACGTTATACGTTATACGTTATACGTTATACGTTATACGCTATACGTTATACGTTATACGTTATACGTTATACGTTATACGTTATACGTTATACGTTATACGTTATACGTTATACGTTATACGTTATACGTTATACGTTATACGTTATACGTTATACGTTATACGTTATACGTTATACGTTATACGTTATACGTTATACGTTATACGTTATACGTAATACGTTATACGTTAGAGGTCGTTCCTTATAAGTGATACGTCATACGTTATACGTTATACGTTATACGCTATACGTTATACGTTATACGTTATACGTTATACGTTATACGTTATACGTTATACGTTATACGTTATACGTTATACGTTATACGTTATACGTTATACGTTATACGTTATACGTTATACGATATACGTTCTACGTTATACGTTATACGTTATACGTTATACGTTATATCGTTTATACGTTATACGTAATACGTTATACGTTATACGTCATACGTTATACGTTATACGATATAAGTTATACGTTATACGTTATACGTTATACGTTATACGTTATACGTCATACGTTATACGTTATACGTCATACGTTATACGTTACACGTTATACGTTATACGTTATACGTTATGCGTTATACGTTATACGTTATACGTTATACGTTATACGTTATACGTTATACGTTATACGTTATACGTTATACGTTATACGTTATACGTTATACGTTATACGTTATACGTTATACGTTATACGTTATACGTTATGCGTTATACGTTATGCGTTATACGTTATGCGTTATACGTTATACGTTATACGTTATACGTTATACGTTATACGTTATACGTTATACGCTATACGTTATACGTTATACGTTATACGTTATACGTTATACGTTATACGTTCTACGTTCTACGTTATACGTTATACGTTATACGTTATACGTTATACGTTATACGTTATACGTTATACGTTATACGTTATACGTTATACGTTATACGTTATACGTAATACGTTATACGTTAGATGTCGTTCCTTATAAGTGATACGTCATACGTTATACGTTATACGTTATACGTTATACGTTATACGTTATACGTTATACGTTATACGTTATACGTTATACGTTATACGTTATACGTTATACGTTATACGTTATACGTTATACGTTATACGATATACGTTCTACGTTATACGTTATACGTTATACGTTATACGTTATACGTTATACGTTATACGTTATACGTTATACGTTATACGTTATACGTTATACGTTATACGTTATACGTTATACGTTATATCGTTTATACGTTATACGTAATACGTTATACGTTATACGTCATACGTTATACGTTATACGATATAAGTTATACGTTATACGTTATACGTTATACGTTATACGTTATACGTTATACGTTATACGTTATACGTTATACGTTATACGTTATACTTTATACGTTATACGTTATACGTTATACGTTATACGTTATACGTTATACGTTATACGTTATACGTTATACGTTATACGTTATACGTTATACCTTATACGTTATACGTTATACGTTATGCGTCATACGTTATACGTTATACGTTATACGTTATAGGTCATACCTTATTCCTGATACGTCATACGTTATACGTTATACGTTCTACGTTATACGTTATACGTTATACGTTATAGCTCATACCTTATTCGTGATACGTCATACGTTATACGTTATACATTCTACGTTATACGTTATACGTTATACGTTATACGCTATACGTTATACGTTATACGTTATACGTTATACGTCTATCGTTATACGTTATACGTTATACGTTATACGTCTATCGTTATACGTTATACGTTATACGTCTATCGTTATACGTTAGACGTTACACAATATAGGGTATACGTGATACGTTATACGTTATACGTTATACGTTATACGTTATACGTTATACGTTATACGTTATACGTTATACGTTATACGTTATACGTTATACGTTATACGTTATACGTTATACCTTATACGTTATACGTTATACGTTATACGTTATACGTTATACGTTATACGTTATACGTTATACGTTATACGTTATACGTTATACGTTATACGTTATACGTTATACGTTATACGTTATACGTTATACGTTATACGTTATACGTTATACATTATACGTTATATTATACGTCATTCGTTAAACGTTAGACGTTACACAATATAGGTTATACGTGATGCGTTATACGTTATACGTTATACGTTATACGTTATACGTTATACGTTATACGTTATACGTTATACGTTATACTTTATACGTTATACGTTATACGTTATACGTTATACGTTATACGTTATACGCTATATCGTTTATACGTTATACGTTATACGTTATACGTCATACGTTATACGTTATACGTTAGACGTTATAAGTTATACGTTATACGTTATACGTCATACGTTATACGTTATGCGTCATACGTTATACGTTATACGTTATAGGACATACCTTATTCGTGATACGTCATACGTTATACGTTATACGTTATACGTTCTACGTTATACGTTATACGTTATACGTTATACGTTATAGGTCATACCTTATTCGTGATACGTCATACGTTATACGTTATACGTTCTACGTTATACGTTATACGTTATACGTTACACGTTATACGTTATACGTTATACGTTATACGTTCTACGTTCTACGTTATACGTTATACGTTATACGTTATACGTTATACGTTATACGTTATACGTTACACGTTATACGTTATACGTTATACGTTACACGTTATACGTTATACGTTATACGTTATACGTTATACGTTATACGATATACGTTCTACGTTATACGTTATACGTTATACGTTATACCTTATACGTTATACGTTATACGTTATGCGTCATACGTTATACGTTATACGTTATACGTTATAGGTCATACCTTATTCCTGATACGTCATACGTTATACGTTATACGTTCTACGTTATACGTTATACGTTATACGTTATAGCTCATACCTTATTCGTGATACGTCATACGTTATACGTTATACATTCTACGTTATACGTTATACGTTATACGTTATACGCTATACGTTATACGTTATACGTTATACGTTATACGTCTATCGTTATACGTTATACGTTATACGTCTATCGTTATACGTTAGACGTTACACAATATAGGGTATACGTGATACGTTATACGTTATACGTTATACGTTATACGTTATACGTTATACGTTATACGTTATACGTTATACGTTATACGTTATACGTTATACGTTATACGTTATACGTTATACGTTATACGTTATACGTTATACCTTATACGTTATACGTTATACGTTATACGTTATACGTTATACGTTATACGTTATACGTTATACGTTATACGTTATACGTTATACGTTATACGTTATACGTTATACGTTATACGTTATACGTTATACGTTATACGTTATACATTATACGTTATATTATACGTCATTCGTTAAACGTTAGACGTTACACAATATAGGTTATACGTGATGCGTTATACGTTATACGTTATACGTTATACGTTATACGTTATACGTTATACGTTATACGTTATACGTTATACGTTATACGTTATACGTTATACGTTATACGTTATACGCTATATCGTTTATACGTTATACGTTATACGTTATACGTCATACGTTATACGTTATACGTTAGACGTTATAAGTTATACGTTATACGTTATACGTCATACGTTATACGTTATGCGTCATACGTTATACGTTATACGTTATAGGACATACCTTATTCGTGATACGTCATACGTTATACGTTATACGTTATACGTTATACGTTCTACGTTATACGTTATACGTTATACGTTATACGTTATAGGTCATACCTTATTCGTGATACGTCATACGTTATACGTTATACGTTCTACGTTATACGTTATACGTTATACGTTACACGTTATACGTTATACGTTATACGTTATACGTTCTACGTTCTACGTTATACGTTATACGTTATACGTTATACGTTATACGTTATACGTTATACGTTACACGTTATACGTTATACGTTATACGTTACACGTTATACGTTATACGTTATACGTTATACGTTATACGTTATACGTTATACGTTATGCGTTATACGTTATACGTTATACGTTATACGTTATACGTTATACGTTATACGTTATACGCTATACGTTATACGTTATACGTTATACGTTATACGTTATACGTTATACGTTATACGTTATACGTTATACGTTATACGTTATACGTTATACGTTATACGTTATACGTTATAGGTTATACGTAATACGTTATACGTTACACGTTATACGTAATACGTTATACGTTATACGTTATACGATATACGTTATACGTTATACGTTATACGTTATACGTTATACGTTATACGTTATACGTTATACGTTATACGTTATACGTCATACGTTATACGTTATACGTTATACGTTATACGTTATACGAAATACGTTATACGTTATACGTTATACGTTATACGATATACGTTATACGTTATACGTTATACGTTATACGTTATACGTTATACGTAATACGTTATACGTTATACGTTATACGTTATACATTATACGTTATACGTTATACGTTATACGTTATACGTTGTACGTTATACGTTATACGTTATACGTTATACGTTATACGTTATACGTTATACGTTATATCGTTTATACGTTATACGTAATACGTTATACGTTATACGTCATACGTTATACGTTATACGATATAAGTTATACGTTATACGTTATACGTTATACGTTATACGTTATACGTCGTATGTTATACGTTATACGTCATACGTTATACGTTATACGTTATACGTTATAGGTCATACCTTATTCGTGATACGTCATACGTTATACGTTATACGTTATACGTTATACGTTATACGTTATACGTTATACGTTATACGTTATACGGTATACGTTATACGTCATACGTTACACGTTATACGTTATACGTTATACGTAATACGTTCTACGTTATACGTAATACGTTATACGTTATACGTTATACGTTATACGTTATACGTTATACGTTATACGTTATACGTTATACATTATACGTTATACGTTATACGTTATACGTTATACGTTATACGTTATACGTTATACGTTATACGTTATACGTTATACGTTATACGTTGTACGTTCTACGTTATACGTTATACGTTATACATTATACGTTATACGTTATACGTTATACGTTATACGTTATAGAATATACGTTATAGGTTATACGTTATACGTTATACGTTATACGTTATAAGTTATACGTTATACGATATACGTTATACGTTATACGTTATACGTTATGCTATATACGTTATACGTTATACGCTATACGTTATACGTTATACGTTATACGTTATACGTTATACGTAATACGTTATACGTTATACTATATAAGTTATACGTTATACGCTATACGTTATACGTTATACGTTATACGTTATACGATATACGTAATACGTTATGCGTCATACGTTATACGTTAGACGTTACACGTTATATGTTATACGTTATACGTTATACGTTATACGTTATACGTTATACGTTATACGTTATACGTTGTACGTTATACGTTATACGTTATACGTTATACGTTATACGTTATACGTTATACGTTATATCGTTTATACGTTATACGTAATACGTTATACGTTATACGTCATACGTTATACGTTATACGATATAAGTTATACGTTATACCTTATACGTTATACGTTATACGTTATACGTTATACGTTATACGTTATACGTTATACGTTATACGTTATACGTTATACGTTATACGTTATACGTTATACGTTATACGTTATACGTTATACGTTATACGTTATACGTTATACGTTATACGTTATACGTTATACGTTATACGTTATACGTTATACGTTATACGTAATACGTTATACGTTAGAGGTCGTTCCTTATAAGTGATACGTCATACGTTATACGTTATACGTTATACGTTATACGTTATACGATATACGTTATACGTTATACGTTATACATTATACGTTATACGTCATTCGTTATACGTTAGACGTTACACAATATAGGTTATACGTGATACGTTATACGTTATATGTTATACGTTATACGTTATACGTTATACGTTATACGTTATACGTTATACGTTATACGTTATACGTTATACGTTATACGCTATACGTTATACGTTATACGTTATACGTTATACGTTATACGTTTGACGTCATACGTTATGCGTTATACGTTAGACGTTATAAGTTATACGTTATACGTTATACGTCATACGTTATACGTTATGCGTCATACGTTATACGTTATACGTTATACGTTATAGGTCATACCTTATTCGTGATACGTCATACCTTATACGTTATACGTTCTACGTTCTACGTTATACGTTATACGTTATACGTTATACGTTATACGTTATACGTTATACGTTATACGTTATACGTTATACGTTATACGTTATACGTTATACGTTATACGTTATACGTTATACGTTATACGTAATACGTTATACGTTAGATGTCGTTCCTTATAAGTGATACGTCATACGTTATACGTTATACGTTATACGTTATACGTTATACGTTATACGTTATACGTTATACGTTATACGTTATACGTTATACGTTATACGTTATAGGTCATACCTTATTCGTGATACGTCATACGTTATACGTTATACGTTCTACGTTATACGTTATACGTTATACGTTACACGTTATACGTTATACGTTATACGTTATACGTTCTACGTTCTACGTTATACGTTATACGTTATACGTTATACGTTATACGTTATACGTTATACGTTACACGTTATACGTTATACGTTATACGTTACACGTTATACGTTATACGTTATACGTTATACGTTATACGTTATACGTTATACGTTATGCGTTATACGTTATACGTTATACGTTATACGTTATACGTTATACGTTATACGTTATACGCTATACGTTATACGTTATACGTTATACGTTATACGTTATACGTTATACGTTATACGTTATACGTTATACGTTATACGTTATACGTTATACGTTATACGTTATACGTTATACGTTATACGTTATAGGTTATACGTAATACGTTATACGTTACACGTTATACGTAATACGTTATACGTTATACGTTATACGATATACGTTATACGTTATACGTTATACGTTATACGTTATACGTTATACGTTATACGTTATACGTTATACGTTATACGTCATACGTTATACGTTATACGTTATACGTTATACGTTATACGAAATACGTTATACGTTATACGTTATACGTTATACGATATACGTTATACGTTATACGTTATACGTTATACGTTATACGTTATACGTAATACGTTATACGTTATACGTTATACGTTATACGTTATACGTTATACGTTATACGTTATACGTTATACGTTGTACGTTATACGTTATACGTTATACGTTATACGTTATACGTTATACGTTATACGTTATATCGTTTATACGTTATACGTAATACGTTATACGTTATACGTCATACGTTATACGTTATACGATATAAGTTATACGTTATACGTTATACGTTATACGTTATACGTTATACGTCGTATGTTATACGTTATACGTCATACGTTATACGTTATACGTTATACGTTATAGGTCATACCTTATTCGTGATACGTCATACGTTATACGTTATACGTTATACGTTATACGTTATACGTTATACGTTATACGTTATACGTTATACGGTATACGTTATACGTCATACGTTACACGTTATACGTTATACGTTATACGTAATACGTTCTACGTTATACGTAATACGTTATACGTTATACGTTATACGTTATACGTTATACGTTATACGTTATACGTTATACGTTATACATTATACGTTATACGTTATACGTTATACGTTATACGTTATACGTTATACGTTATACGTTATACGTTATACGTTATACGTTATACGTTGTACGTTCTACGTTATACGTTATACGTTATACATTATACGTTATACGTTATACGTTATACGTTATACGTTATAGAATATACGTTATAGGTTATACGTTATACGTTATACGTTATACGTTATAAGTTATACGTTATACGATATACGTTATACGTTATACGTTATACGTTATGCTATATACGTTATACGTTATACGCTATACGTTATACGTTATACGTTATACGTTATACGTTATACGTAATACGTTATACGTTATACTATATAAGTTATACGTTATACGCTATACGTTATACGTTATACGTTATACGTTATACGATATACGTAATACGTTATGCGTCATACGTTATACGTTAGACGTTACACGTTATATGTTATACGTTATACGTTATACGTTATACGTTATACGTTATACGTTATACGTTATACGTTGTACGTTATACGTTATACGTTATACGTTATACGTTATACGTTATACGTTATACGTTATATCGTTTATACGTTATACGTAATACGTTATACGTTATACGTCATACGTTATACGTTATACGATATAAGTTATACGTTATACCTTATACGTTATACGTTATACGTTATACGTTATACGTTATACGTTATACGTTATACGTTATACGTTATACGTTATACGTTATACGTTATACGTTATACGTTATACGTTATACGTTATACGTTATACGTTATACGTTATACGTTATACGTTATACGTTATACGTTATACGTTATACGTTATACGTTATACGTTATACGTAATACGTTATACGTTAGAGGTCGTTCCTTATAAGTGATACGTCATACGTTATACGTTATACGTTATACGTTATACGTTATACGATATACGTTATACGTTATACGTTATACATTATACGTTATACGTCATTCGTTATACGTTAGACGTTACACAATATAGGTTATACGTGATACGTTATACGTTATATGTTATACGTTATACGTTATACGTTATACGTTATACGTTATACGTTATACGTTATACGTTATACGTTATACGTTATACGCTATACGTTATACGTTATACGTTATACGTTATACGTTATACGTTTGACGTCATACGTTATGCGTTATACGTTAGACGTTATAAGTTATACGTTATACGTTATACGTCATA
Source organism: Ptiloglossa arizonensis (assembly GCF_051014685.1). Taxonomy (NCBI): domain Eukaryota; kingdom Metazoa; phylum Arthropoda; class Insecta; order Hymenoptera; family Colletidae; genus Ptiloglossa; species Ptiloglossa arizonensis. The sequence goes on along the minus strand of NW_027478613.1, from coordinate 293,204 downwards.
CGTTATACGTTATGCGTCATACGTTATACGTTATACGTTATACGTTATAGGTCATACCTTATTCGTGATACGTCATACCTTATACGTTATACGTTCTACGTTCTACGTTATACGTTATACGTTATACGTTATACGTTATACGTTATACGTTATACGTTATACGTTATACGTTATACGTTATACGTTATACGTTATACGTTATACGTTATACGTTATACGTAATACGTTATACGTTAGATGTCGTTCCTTATAAGTGATACGTCATACGTTATACGTTATACGTTATACGTTATACGTTATACGTTATACGTTATACGTTATACGTTATACGTTATACGTTATACGTTATACGTTATACGTTATACGTTATACGTTATACGATATACGTTCTACGTTATACGTTATACGTTATACGTTATACGTTATACGTTATACGTTATACGTTATACGTTATACGTTATACGTTATACGTTATACGTTATACGTTATACGTTATACGTTATATCGTTTATACGTTATACGTAATACGTTATACGTTATACGTCATACGTTATACGTTATACGATATAAGTTATACGTTATACGTTATACGTTATACGTTATACGTTATACGTTATACGTTATACGTTATACGTTATACGTTATACGTTATACGTTATACGTTATACGTTATACGTTATACGTTATACGTTATACGTTATACGTTATACGTTATACGTTATACGTTATACGTTATACGTTATACGTTATACGTTATACGTTATACGTTATACGTTATACGTAATACGTTATACGTTAGAGGTCGTTCCTTATAAGTGATACGTCATACGTTATACGTTATACGTTATACGTTATACGTTATACGTTATACGTTATACGTTATACGTTATATGTTATACGTTATACGTTATACGTTATACGTTATACGTTATACGTTATACGTTATACGATATACGTTCTACGTTATACGTTATACGTTATACGTTATACGTTATACGTTATACGTCATACGTTATACGTTATACGTTCCACGTTATACGTTCCACGTTATACGTTATACGTTATACGTTATACGTTATACGTTATACGTTATACGTTATACGTTATACGTCATACGTTATACGTTATACGTTATACGTTATACGTTATACGTTATACGTTATACGTTATACGTTATACGTTATACGTTATACGTTATACGTTATACGTTATACGTTATACGTTATACGTTATACGTTATACGTTATACGTTATACGTTATACGTTATACGTTATACGTTATACGTTATACGTTATACGTTATACGTTATACGTTATACGTTATACGTTATACGTTATACGTTATACGTTATACGTTATACGTTATACGTTATACGTTATACGTTATACATTATACGTTATATTATACGTCATTCGTTAAACGTTAGACGTTACACAATATAGGTTATACGTGATGCGTTATACGTTATACGTTATACGTTATACGTTATACGTTATACGTTATACGTTATACGTTATACGTTATACGTTATACGTTATACGTTATACGTTATACGTTATACGTTATACGTTATACGCTATATCGTTTATACGTTATACGTTATACGTTATACGTCATACGTTATACGTTATACGTTAGACGTTATAAGTTATACGTTATACGTTATACGTCATACGTTATACGTTATGCGTCATACGTTATACGTTATACGTTATAGGACATACCTTATTCGTGATACGTCATACGTTATACGTTATACGTTATACGTTCTACGTTATACGTTATACGTTATACGTTATACGTTATAGGTCATACCTTATTCGTGATACGTCATACGTTATACGTTATACGTTCTACGTTATACGTTATACGTTATACGTTACACGTTATACGTTATACGTTATACGTTATACGTTCTACGTTCTACGTTATACGTTATACGTTATACGTTATACGTTATACGTTATACGTTATACGTTACACGTTATACGTTATACGTTATACGTTACATGTTATACGTTATACGTTATACGTTATACGTTATACGTTATACGTTATACGTTATACGTTATACGTTATACGTTATACGTTATACGTTATACGTTATACGCTATACGTTATACGTTATACGTTATACGTTATACGTTATACGTTATACGTTATATGTTATACGTTATACGTTATACGTTATACGTTATACGTTATACGTTATACGTTATAGGTTATACGTAATACGTTATACGTTACACGTTATACGTAATACGTTATACGTTATACGTTATACGATATACGTTATACGTTATACGTTATACGTTATACGTTATACGTTATACGTTATACGTTATACGTTATACGTTATACGTCATTCGTTATACGTTATACGTTATACGTTATACGTTATACGTTATACGAAATACGTTATACGTTATACGTTATACGTTATACGATATACGTTATACGTTATACGTTATACGTTATACGTTATACGTTATACGTAATACGTTATACGTTATACGTTATACGTTATACATTATACGTTATACGTTATACGTTATACGTTATACGTTGTACGTTATACGTTATACGTTATACGTTATACGTTATACGTTATACGTTATACGTTATATCGTTTATACGTTATACGTAATACGTTATACGTTATACGTCATACGTTATACGTTATACGATATAAGTTATACGTTATACGTTATACGTTATACGTTATACGTTATACGTCATATGTTATACGTTATACGTCATACGTTATACGTTATACGTTATACGTTATAGGTCATACCTTATTCGTGATACGTCATACGTTATACGTTATACGTTATACGTTATACGTTATACGTTATACGTTATACGTTATACGTTATACGTTATACGTTATACGTTATACGTTATACGTTATACGTTATACGTTATACGTTATACGTTATACGTTATACGTTATACGTTATACGTTATACGTTATACGTTATACGTTATACGTCATACGTTATACGTTACACGTTATACGTTATACGTAATACGTTCTACGTTATACGTAATACGTTATACGTTATACGTTATACGTTATACGTTATACGTTATACGTTATACGTTATACGTTATACATTATACGTTATACGTTATACGTTATACGTTATACGTTATACGTTATACGTTATACGTTATACGTTATACGTTATACGTTATACGTTATACGTTATACGTTGTACGTTCTACGTTATACGTTATACGTTATACATTATACGTTATACGTTATACGTTATACGTTATACGATATAGAATATACGTTATAGGTTATACGCTATACGTTATACGTTATACGTTATAAGTTATACGTTATACGATATACGTTATACGTTATACGTTATACGTTATGCTATATACGTTATACGTTATACGCTATACGTTATACGTTATACGTTATACGTTATACGTTATACGTAATACGTTATACGTTATACTATATAAGTTATACGTTATACGCTATACGTTATACGTTATACGTTATACGTTATACGTTATACGTTATACGTAATACGTTATGCGTCATACGTTATACGTTAGACGTTACACGTTATATGTTATACGTTATACGTTATACGTTATACGTTATACGTTATACGTTATACGTTATACGTTGTACGTTATACGTTATACGTTATACGTTATACATTATACGTTATACGTTATACGTTATACGTTATACGTTATACGTTATAGAATATACGTTATAGCTTATACGTTATACGTTATACGTTATACGTTACACGTTATACGTTATACGTTATACGTTATACGTTCTACGTTCTACGTTATACGTTATACGTTATACGTTATACGTTATACGTTATACGTTATACGTTACACGTTATACGTTATACGTTATACGTTACACGTTATACGTTATACGTTATACGTTATACGTTATACGTCATACGTTATACGTTATACGTTATACGTTATACGTTATACGTTATGCGTCATACGTTATACGTTATACGTTATACGTTATAGGTCATACCTTATTCCTGATACGTCATACGTTATACGTTATACGTTCTACGTTATACGTTATACGTTATACGTTATAGGTCATACCTTATTCGTGATACGTCATACGTTATACGTTATACGTTATACGTTATACGTTATACGTTATACGTTATACGTTATACGTTATACGTTAAACGTTATACGTTATACGTTATACGTTATACGCTATACGTTATACGTTATACGTTATACGTTATACGTTATACGTTATACGTTATACGTCATACGTTATACGTTATACGTTATACGTTATACGTTATACGTTATACGTTATACGTTATACGCTATACGTTATACGTTATACGCTATATCGTTTATACGTTATACGTTATACGTTATACGTTATATTATACGTCATTCGTTAAACGTTAGACGTTACACAATATAGGTTATACGTGATGCGTTATACGTTACACGTTATACGTTATACGTTATACGTTATACGTTATACGTTATACGTTATACGTTATACGTTATACGTTATACGTTATACGTTATACGTTATACGTTATACGCTATACGTTATACGTTATACGTTATACGTTATACGTTATACGTTATACGTTATACCTTATACGTTACGCGTTATACGTTATACGTTATACGTTATACGTTATACGTTATACGTTATACGTTATACGTTATACGTTATACGTTATACGTTATACGTTATACGTTATACGTTATACGTTATACGTTATACGTTATACCTTATACGTTATACGTTATACGTTATGCGTCATACGTTATACGTTATACGTTATACGTTATAGGTCATACCTTATTCCTGATACGTCATACGTTATACGTTATACGTTCTACGTTATACGTTATACGTTATACGTTATAGGTCATACCTTATTCGTGATACGTCATACGTTATACGTTATACATTCTACGTTATACGTTATACGTTATACGTTATACGCTATACGTTATACGTTATACGTTATACGTTATACGTCTATCGTTATACGTTAGACGTTACACAATATAGGGTATACGTGACACGTTATACGTTATACGTTATACGTTATACGTTATACGTTATACGTTATACGTTATACGTTATACGTTATACGTTATACGTTATACGTTATACGTTATACGTTATACGTTATACGTTATACGTTATACGTTATACGTTATACGTTAAACGTTATACGTTATACGTTATACGTTATACGCTATACGTTATACGTTATACGTTAGACGTTATACGTTATACGTTATACGTTATACGTCATACGTTATACGTTATACGTTATACGTTACACGTTATACGTTATACGTTATACGTTATACGTTATACGCTATACGTTATACGTTATACGCTATATCGTTTATACGTTATACGTTATACGTTATACGTTATACGTTATATTATACGTCATTCGTTAAACGTTAGACGTTACACAATATAGGTTATACGTGATGCGTTATACGTTACACGTTATACGTTATACGTTATACGTTATACGTTATACGTTATACGTTATACGTTATACGTTATACGTTATACGTTATACGTTATACGTTATACGCTATACGTTATACGTTATACGCTATATCGTTTATACGTTATACGTTATACGTTATACGTCATACGTTATACGTTATACGTTAGACGTTATAAGTTATACGTTATACGTTATACGTCATACGTTATACGTTATGCGTCATACGCTATACGTTATACGTTATAGGACATACCTTATTCGTGATACGTCATACGTTATACGTTATACGTTATACGTTCTACGTTATACGTTATACGTTATACGTTATACGTTATAGGTCATACCTTATTCGTGATACGTCATACGTTATACGTTATACGTTCTACGTTATACGTTATACGTTATACGTTACACGTTATACGTTATACGTTATACGTTATACGTTCTACGTTCTACGTTATACGTTATACGTTATACGTTATACGTTATACGTTATACGTTATACGTTACACGTTATACGTTATACGTTATACGTTACACGTTATACGTTATACGTTATACGTTATACGTTATACGTCATACGTTATACGTTATACGTTATACGTTATACGTTATACGTTATACGTTATACGTTATACGTTATACGCTATACGTTATACGTTATACGTTATACGTTATACGTTATACGTTATACGTTATACGTTATACGTTATACGTTATACGTTATACGTTATACGTTATACGTTATAGGTTATACGTAATACGTTATACGTTATACGTTATATGTAATACGTTATACGTTATACGTTATACGATATACGTTATACGTTATACGTTATACGTTATACGTTATACGTTATACGTTATACGTTATACGTTATACGTTATACGTCATACGTTATACGTTATACGTTATACGTTATACGTTATACGTTATACGTTATACGTTATACGTTATACTTTATACGATATACGTTATACGTTATACGTTATACGTTATACGTTATACGTTATACGTAATACGTTATACGTTATACGTTATACGTTATACGTTATACGTTATACGTTATACGTTATACGTTATACGTTATACGTTATACGTTATACGTTATACGTTATACGTTATACGCTATACGTTATACGTTATACGTTATACGTTATACGTTATACGTTATACGTTATACGTTATACGTTATACGTTACACGTTATACGTTATACGTTATACGTTACACGTTATACGTTATACGTTATACGTTATACGTTATACGTCATACGTTATACGTTATACGTTATACGTTATACGTTATACGTTATACGTTCTACGTTCTACGTTATACGTTATACGTTATACGTTATACGTTATACGTTATACGTTATACGTTACACGTTATACGTTATACGTTATACGTTACACGTTATACGTTATACGTTATACGTTATACGTTATACGTCATACGTTATACGTTATACGTTATACGTTATACGTTATACGTTATACGTTATACGTTATACGTTATACGCTATACGTTATACGTTATACGTTATACGTTATACGTTATACGTTATACGTTATACGTTATACGTTATACGTTATACGTTATACGTTATACGTTATACGTTATAGGTTATACGTAATACGTTATACGTTATACGTTATATGTACTACGTTATACGTTATACGTTATACGATATACGTTATACGTTATACGTTATACGTTATACGTTATACGTTATACGTTATACGTTATACGTTATACGTTATACGTCATACGTTATACGTTATACGTTATACGTTATACGTTATACGTTATACGTTATACGTTATACGTTATACTTTATACGATATACGTTATACGTTATACGTTATACGTTATACGTTATACGTTATACGTAATACGTTATACGTTATACGTTATACGTTATACGTTATACGTTATACGTTATACGTTATACGTTATACGTTATACGTTATACGTTATACGTTATACGTTATACGCTATACGATATACGTTATACGTTATACGTTATACGTTATACGTTATACGTTATACGTTATACGTTATACGTTACACGTTATACGTTATACGTTATACGTTACACGTTATACGTTATACGTTATACGTTATACGTTATACGTCATACGTTATACGTTATACGTTATACGTTATACGTTATACGTTATGCGTCATACGTTATACGTTATACGTTATACGTTATAGGTCATACCTTATTCCTGATACGTCATACGTTATACGTTATACGTTCTACGTTATACGTTATACGTTATACGTTATAGGTCATACCTTATTCGTGATACGTCATACGTTATACGTTATACGTTATACGTTATACGTTATACGTTATACGTTATACGTTATACGTTATACGTTTAACGTTATACGTTATACGTTATACGTTATACGCTATACGTTATACGTTATACGTTATACGTTATACGTTATACGTTATACGTTATACGTCATACGTTATACGTTATACGTTATACGTTATACGTTATACGTTATACGTTATACGTTATACGCTATACGTTATACGTTATACGCTATATCGTTTATACGTTATACGTTATACGTTATACGTTATATTATACGTCATTCGTTAAACGTTAGACTTTACACAATATAGGTTATACGTGATGCGTTATACGTTACACGTTATACGTTATACGTTATACGTTATACGTTATACGTTATACGTTATACGTTATACGTTATACGTTATACGTTATACGCTATACGTTATACGTTATACGTTATACGTTATACGTTATACGTTATACGTTATACCTTATACGTTACGCGTTATACGTTATACGTTATACGTTATACGTTATACGTTATACGTTATACGTTATACGTTATACGTTATACGTTATACGTTATACGTTATACGTTATACGTTATACGTTATACGTTATACGTTATACCTTATACGTTATACGTTATACGTTATGCGTCATACGTTATACGTTATACGTTATACGTTATAGGTCATACCTTATTCCTGATACGTCATACGTTATACGTTATACGTTCTACGTTATACGTTATACGTTATACGTTATAGGTCATACCTTATTCGTGATACGTCATACGTTATACGTTATACATTCTACGTTATACGTTATACGTTATACGTTATACGCTATACGTTATACGTTATACGTTATACGTTACACGTCTATCGTTATACGTTAGACGTTACACAATATAGGGTATACGTGACACGTTATACGTTATACGTTATACGTTATACGTTATACGTTATACGTTATACGTTATACGTTATACGTTATACGTTATACGTTATACGTTATACGTTATACGTTATACGTTATACGTTATACGTTATACGTTATACGTTATACGTTATACGTTATACGTTATACGTTATACGTTAAACGTTATACGTTATACGTTATACGTTATACGCTATACGTTATACGTTATACGTTAGACGTTATACGTTATACGTTATACGTTATACGTCATACGTTATACGTTATACGTTATACCTTATACGTTATACGTTATACGTTATACGTTATACGTTATACGCTATACGTTATACGTTATACGCTATATCGTTTATACGTTATACGTTATACGTTATACGTTATATTATACGTCATTCGTTAAACGTTAGACGTTACACAATATAGGTTATACGTGATGCGTTATACGTTACACGTTATACGTTATACGTTATACGTTATACGTTCTACGTTATACGTTATACGTTATACGTTATACGTTATACGTTATACGCTATACGTTATACGTTATACGCTATATCGTTTATACGTTATACGTTATACGTTATACGTCATACGTTATACGTTATACGTTAGACGTTATAAGTTATACGTTATACGTTATACGTCATACGTTATACGTTATGCGTCATACGCTATACGTTATACGTTATAGGACATACCTTATTCGTGATACGTCATACGTTATACGTTATACGTTATACGTTCTACGTTATACGTTATACGTCATACGTTATACGTTATAGGTCATACCTTATTCGTGATACGTCATACGTTATACGTTATACGTTCTACGTTATACGTTATACGTTATACGTTACACGTTATACGTTATACGTTATACGTTATACGTTCTACGTTCTACGTTATACGTTATACGTTATACGTTATACGTTATACGTTATACGTTATACGTTACACGTTATACGTTATACGTTATACGTTACACGTTATACGTTATACGTTATACGTTATACGTTATACGTCATACGTTATACGTTATACGTTATACGTTATACGTTATACGTTATACGTTATACGTTATACGTTATACGCTATACGTTATACGTTATACGTTATACGTTATACGTTATACGTTATACGTTATACGTTATACGTTATACGTTATACGTTATACGTTATACGTTATACGTTATACGTTATAGGTTATACGTAATACGTTATACGTTATACGTTATATGTAATACGTTATACGTTATACGTTATACGATATACGTTATACGTTATACGTTATACGTTATACGTTATACGTTATACGTTATACGTTATACGTTATACGTTATACGTCATACGTTATACGTTATACGTTATACGTTATACGTTATACGTTATACGTTATACGTTATACGTTATACTTTATACGATATACGTTACACGTTATACGTTATACGTTATACGTTATACGTTATACGTAATACGTTATACGTTATACGTTATACGTTATACGTTATACGTTATACGTTATACGTTATACGTTATACGTTATACGTTATACGTTATACGTTATACGTTATACGCTATACGTTATACGTTATACGTTATACGTTATACGTTATACGTTATACGTTATACGTAACACATTATACGTTAGACGTTACACGTTATACGTTATACGTTATACGTTATACGTTATACGTTATACGTTATACGTTATACGTTATACGTTATACGTTATACGTTATACGCTATATCGTTTATACGTTATACGTTATACGTTATACGTTATACGATATACGTTATACGTTATACGTTATACGTTATACGTTATACGTTATACGTTATACGTAATACGTTATACGTTATACGTTATACGTTATACGCTATACGTTATACGTTATACGTTATACGTTATACGTCTATCGTTATACGTTAGACGTTACACAATATAGGGTATACGTGACACGTTATACGTTATACGTTATACGTTATACGTTATACGTTATACGTTATACGTTATACGTTATACGTTATACGTTATACGTTATACGTTATACGTTATACGTTATACGCTATACGTTATACGTTATACGCTATATCGTTTATACGTTATACGTTATACGTTATACGTTATATTATACGTCATTCGTTAAACGTTAGACGTTACACAATATAGGTTATACGTGATGCGTTATACGTTACACGTTATACGTTATACGTTATACGTTATACGTTATACGTTATACGTTATACGTTATACGTTATACGTTATACGTTATACGTTATACGTTATACGCTATACGTTATACGTTATACGCTATATCGTTTATACGTTATACGTTATACGTTATACGTCATACGTTATACGTTATACGTTAGACGTTATAAGTTATACGTTATACGTTATACGTCATACGTTATACGTTATGCGTCATAAGCTATACGTTATACGTTATAGGACATACCTTATTCGTGATACGTCATACGCTATACGTTATACGTTATACGTTATACGTTCTACGTTATACGTTATACGTTATACGTTATACGTTATAGGTCATACCTTATTCGTGATACATCATACGTTATACGTTATACGTTCTACGTTATACGTTATACGTTATACGTTACACGTTATACGTTATACGTTATACGTTATACGTTCTACGTTCCACGTTATACGTTATACGTTATACGTTATACGTTATACGTTATACGTTATACGTTACACGTTATACGTTATACGTTATACGTTACACGTTATACGTTATACGTTATACGTTATACGTTATACGTTATACGTTATACGTTATACGTTATACGTTATACGTTATACGTTATACGTTATACGTTATACGCTATACGTTATACGTTATACGTTATACGTTATACGTTATACGTTATACGTTATACGTTATACGTTATACGTTATACGTTATACGTTATACGTTATACGTTATAGGTTATACGTAATACGTTATACGTTATACGTTATACGTAATACGTTATACGTTATACGTTATACGATATACGTTATACGTTATACGTTATACGTTATACGTTATACGTTATACGTTATACGTCATACGTTATACGTTATACGTCATACGTTATACGTTATACGTTATACGTTATACGTTATACGTTATACGTTATACGTTATACGTTATACGTTATACGATATACGTTATACGTTATACGTTATACGTTATACGTTATACGTTATACGTAATACTTTATACGTTATACGTTATACGTTATACGTTATACGTTATACGTTGTACGTTATACGTTATACGTTATACGTTATACGTTATATCGTTTATACGTTATACGTAATACGTTATACGTTATACGTCATACGTTATACTTTATACGATATAAGTTATACGTTATACGTTATACGTTATACGTTATACGTTATACGTTATACGTCATATGTTATACGTTATACGTCATACGTTATACGTTATACGTTATACGTTATACGTTATAGGTCATACCTTATTCGTGATACGTCATACGTTATACGTTATACGTTCTACGTTATACGTTATACGTTATATGTTACACGTAATACGTTATACGTTACACGTTCTACGTTTTACGTTACACGTTATACGTTATACGTTATACGTTATACGTTATACGTTATACGTTATACGTTATACGTTATACGTTATACGTTATACGTTATACGTTATACGTTATACGTTATACGTTATACGTTATACGTTATACGTAATACGTTATACGTCATACGTTATACGTTATACGTTATACGTTATACGTAATACGTTCTACGTTATACGTAATACGTTATACGTTAAACGTTATACGTTATACGTTATACGTTATACGTTATACGTTATACGTTATACATTATACGTTATACGTTATACGTTATACGTTATACGTTATACGTTATACGTTATACGTAATACGTTATACGTTATACTATATACGTTATACGTTATACGCTATACGTTATACGTTATACGTTATACGTTATACGTTCTACGTTATACGTAATACGTTATGCGTCATACGTTATACGTTAGACGTTACACGTTATATGTTATACGTTATACGTTATACGTTATACGTTATACGTTATACGTTATACGTTATACGTTGTACGTTATACGTTACACGTTATTCGTTATACATTATACGTTATACGTTATACGTTATACGTTATACGTTATAGAATATACGTTATAGGTTATACGTTATACGTTATACGTTATACGTTATAAGTTATACGTTATACGATATACGTTATACGTTATACGTTATACTGTATACGTTATACGTTATACGCTATACGTTATACGTTATACGTTATACGTTATACGTTATACGTTATACGTAATACGTTATGCGTCATACGTTATACGTTAGACGTTACACGTTATATGTTATACGTTATACGTTATACGTTATACGTTATACGTTATACGTTATACGTTATACGTTATACGTTATACGTTATACGTTATACGTTATACGTTATACGTTATACGTTATACGTTATACGTTATACGTTATACGTTATACGTTATACGTTATACGTTATACGTTATACGTTATACGTTATACGATATACGTTATACGTTATACATTATATGTTATACGTTATACGTTATACGTTATACGTTATACGTTATACGTTATACGTTATACGTTATACGCTATACGTTATACGTTATACGTTATACGTTATACGTTATACGCAATACGTTATGCGTCACACGTTATACGTTAGACGTTACACGTTATATGTTATACGTTATACGTTATACGTTATACGTTATACGTTATACGTTATACGTTATACGTTATACGTTATACGTTATACGTTATACGTTATACGTTATACGTTATACGTTATACGTTATACGTTATACGTTATACGTTATACGTTATACGTTATACGTTATACGTTATACGTTATACGTTATACGTTATACGTTATACGTTATACGTTATACGTTATACGTTATACGTTGTACGTTATACGTTGTACGTTATACGTTGTACGTTATACGTTGTACGTTATACGTTGTACGTTATACGTTATACGTTATACGTTATACGTTATACGTTATACGTTATACGTTATACGTTATACGTTATACGTTATACGTTATAAGTTATACGTTATACGTTATACGTTATACGTTATACGTTATACGTTATACGTTATACGTTATACGTTATACGTTATACGTTATACGTTATACGTTATACGTTATACGTTATACGTTATACGTTATACGTTATACGTTATACGTTATACGTTATACGTTATACGTCATTCGTTATACGTTAGACGTTACACAATATAGGTTATACGTTATACGTTATACGTTATACGTTTTACGTTATACGTTATACGTTATACGTTATACGTTATACGTTATACGTTAAACGTTATACGTTATACGTTATACGTTATACGCTATACGTTATACGTTATACGTTATACGTTATACGTTATACGTTATACGTTATGCGTTATACGTTATACGTTATATGTTATAGAATATACGTTATAGGTTATACGTTATACGTTATACGTTATACGTTATACGTTATAAGTTATACGTTATACGTTATACGTTATACATTATACGTCATACGTTATACGTTATACGTTATACGTTATAGAATATACGTTATAGGTTATACGTTATACGTTATACGTTATACGTTATACGTTATAAGTTATACGTTATACGTTATACGTTATACGTTATACGTTATACGTTATACGTTATACGTTATACGTTATACGTTATACGTTATACGTTATAAGTTATACGTTATACGTTATACGTTATACGTTATACGTTATACGTTATACGTTATACGTTATACGTTATACGTTATACGTAAAACGTTATACGTTAGAGGTCGTTCCTTATAGGTGATACGTCATACGTTATACGTTATACGTTATACGTTATACGTTATACGTTATACGTTATACGTTATACGTTATACGTTATACGTTATACGTTATACGTTATACGTTATACGTTATACGTTATACGTTATACGTTATACGTTATACGTTATACGTTATACGATATACGTTATACGTTATACATTATATGTTATACGTTATACGTTATACGTTATACGTTATACGTTATACGTTATACGTTATACGTTATACGCTATACGATATACGTTATACGTTATACGTTATACGTTATACGCAATACGTTATACGTTATACGTTATACGTTATACGCTATACGATATACGTTATACGTTATACGTTATACGTTATACGCAATACGTTATGCGTCACACGTTATACGTTAGACGTTACACGTTATATGTTATACGTTATACGTTATACGTTATACGTTATACGTTGTACGTTATACGTTGTACGTTATACGTTGTACGTTATACGTTGTACGTTATACGTTATACGTTATACGTTATACGTTATACGTTATACGTTATACGTTATACGTTATACGTTATACGTTATACGTTATAAGTTATACGTTATACGTTATACGTTATACGTTATACGTTATACGTTATACGTTATACGTTATACGTTATACGTTATACGTTATACGTTATACGTTATACGTTATACGTTATACGTTATACGTTATACGTTATACGTTATACGTTATACGTCATTCGTTATACGTTAGACGTTACACAATATAGGTTATACGTTATACGTTATACGTTATACGTTTTACGTTATACGTTATACGTTATACGTTATACGTTATACGTTATACGTTAAACGTTATACGTTATACGTTATACGTTATACGCTATACGTTATACGTTATACGTTATACGTTATACGTTATACGTTATACGTTATGCGTTATACGTTATACGTTATATGTTATAGAATATACGTTATAGGTTATACGTTATACGTTATACGTTATACGTTATACGTTATAAGTTATACGTTATACGTTATACGTTATACATTATACGTCATACGTTATACGTTATACGTTATACGTTATAGAATATACGTTATAGGTTATACGTTATACGTTATACGTTATACGTTATACGTTATAAGTTATACGTTATACGTTATACGTTATACGTTATACGTTATACGTTATACGTTATACGTTATACGTTATACGTTATACGTTATACGTTATAAGTTATACGTTATACGTTATACGTTATACGTTATACGTTATACGTTATACGTTATACGTTATACGTTATACGTTATACGTAAAACGTTATACGTTAGAGGTCGTTCCTTATAGGTGATACGTCATACGTTATACGTTATACGTTATACGTTATACGTTATACGTTATACGTTATACGTTATACGTTATACGTTATACGTTATACGTTATACGTTATACGTTATACGTTATACGTTATACGTTATACGTTATACGTTATACGTTATACGTTATACGTTATACGATATACGTTATACGTTATACATTATATGTTATACGTTATACGTTATACGTTATACGTTATACGTTATACGTTATACGTTATACGTTATACGCTATACGATATACGTTATACGTTATACGTTATACGTTATACGCAATACGTTATACGTTATACGTTATACGTTATACGCTATACGATATACGTTATACGTTATACGTTATACGTTATACGCAATACGTTATGCGTCACACGTTATACGTTAGACGTTACACGTTATATGTTATACGTTATACGTTATACGTTATACGTTATACGTTATACGTTATACGTTATACGTTATACGTTATACGTTATACGTTATACGTTATACGTTATACGTTATACGTTATACGTTATACGTTATACGTTATACGTTATACGTTATACGTTATACGTTATACGTTATACGTTATACGTTATACGTTATACGTTATAAGTTATACGTTATACGTTATACGTTATACGTTATACGTTATACGTTATACGTTATACGTTATACGTTATACGTTATACGTTATACGTTATACGTTATACGTTATACGTTATACGTTATACGTTATACGTTATACGTTATACGTTATACGTCATTCGTTATACGTTAGACGTTACACAATATAGGTTATACGTTATACGTTATACGTTATACGTTTTACGTTATACGTTATACGTTATACGTTATACGTTATACGTTATACGTTATACGTTATACGTTATACGTTATACGTTATACGTTATACGTTATACGTTATAAGTTATACGTTATACGTTATACGTTATACGTTATACGTTATACGTTATACGTTATACGTTATACGTTATACGTTATACGTTATACGTTATACGTTATACGTTATACGTTATACGTTATACGTTATACGTTATACGTTATACGTTATACGTCATTCGTTATACGTTAGACGTTACACAATATAGGTTATACGTTATACGTTATACGTTATACGTTTTACGTTATACGTTATACGTTATACGTTATACGTTATACGTTATACGTTAAACGTTATACGTTATACGTTATACGTTATACGCTATACGTTATACGTTATACGTTATACGTTATACGTTATACGTTATACGTTATGCGTTATACGTTATACGTTATATGTTATAGAATATACGTTATAGGTTATACGTTATACGTTATACGTTATACGTTATACGTTATAAGTTATACGTTATACGTTATACGTTATACGTTATACATTATACGTCATACGTTATACGTTATACGTTATACGTTATAGAATATACGTTATAGGTTATACGTTATACGTTATACGTTATACGTTATACGTTATAAGTTATACGTTATACGTTATACGTTATACGTTATACGTTATACGTTATACGTTATACGTTATACGTTATACGTTATACGTTATACGTTATAAGTTATACGTTATACGTTATACGTTATACGTTATACGTTATACGTTATACGTTATACGTTATACGTTATACGTTATACGTAAAACGTTATACGTTAGAGGTCGTTCCTTATAGGTGATACGTCATACGTTATACGTTATACGTTATACGTTATACGTTATACGTTATACGTTATACGTTATACGTTATACGTTATACGTTATACGTTATACGTTATACGTTATACGTTATACGTTATACGTTATACGTTATACGTTATACGTTATACGTTATACGTTATACGATATACGTTATACGTTATACATTATATGTTATACGTTATACGTTATACGTTATACGTTATACGTTATACGTTATACGTTATACGTTATACGCTATACGATATACGTTATACGTTATACGTTATACGTTATACGCAATACGTTATACGTTATACGTTATACGTTATACGCTATACGATATACGTTATACGTTATACGTTATACGTTATACGCAATACGTTATGCGTCACACGTTATACGTTAGACGTTACACGTTATATGTTATACGTTATACGTTATACGTTATACGTTATACGTTATACGTTATACGTTATACGTTATACGTTATACGTTATACGTTATACGTTATACGTTATACGTTATACGTTATACGTTATACGTTATACGTTATACGTTATACGTTATACGTTATACGTTATACGTTATACGTTATACGTTATACGTTATACGTTATACGTTATACGTTATACGTTATACGTTGTACGTTATACGTTATACGTTATACGTTATACGTTATACATTATACGTTATACGTTATACGTTATACGTTATACGTTATACGTTATACGTTATAGAATATACGTTATAGGTTATACGTTATACGTTATACGTTATACGTTATACGTTATACGTTATACGTTATAGAATATACGTTATAGGTTATACGTTATACGTTATACGTTATACGTTATAAGTTATACGTTATCCGTTATACGTTATACGTTATACGTTATACGTTATACGTTATACGTTATACGTTATACGTTATACGTTATACGTTATACGTTATACGTTATACGTTATACGTTATACGTTATACGTTATACGTTATACGTTATACGTTATACGTTATACGTTATACGTTATACGTTATACGTTATACGTTATACGTTATACGTCATTCGTTATACGTTAGACGTTACACAATATAGGTTATACGTTATACGTTATACGTTATACGTTTTACGTTATACGTTATACGTTATACGTTATACGTTATACGTTATACGTTAAACGTTATACGTTATACGTTATACGTTATACGCTATACGTTATACGTTATACGTTATACGTTATACGTTATACGTTATACGTTATACGTCATACGTTATACGTTACGCGTTATACGTTATACGTTATACGTTATACGTTATACGTTATACGTTATACGTTATACGTTATACGTTATACAATATACGTTATACGTCATTCGTTATACGTTAGATGTTACACAATATAGGTTATACGTTATACGTTATACGTTATACGTTATACGTTATACGTTATACGTTATACGTTATACGTTATACGTTATGCGTTATACGTTATACGTTATATGTTATAGAATATACGTTATAGGTTATACGTTATACGTTATACGTTATACGTTATACGTTATACGTTATACGTTATACGTTATACGTTATGCGTTATACGTTATACGTTATATGTTATAGAATATACGTTATAGGTTATACGTTATACGTTATACGTTATACGTTATACGTTATAAGTTATACGTTATACGTTATACGTTATACATTATACGTTATACGTTATACGTTATACGTTATACGTTATAGAATATACGTTATAGGTTATACGTTATACGTTATACGTTATACGTTATACGTTATAAGTTATACGTTATACGTTATACGTTATACGTTATACGTTATACGTTATACGTTATACGTTATACGTTATACGTTATACGTTATACGTTATAAGTTATACGTTATACGTTATACGTTATACGTTATACGTTATACGTTATACGTTATACGTTATACGTTATACGTAAAACGTTATACGTTAGAGGTCGTTCCTTATAGGTGATACGTCATACGTTATACGTTATACGTTATACGTTATACGTTATACGTTATACGTTATACGTTATACGTTATACGTTATACGTTATACGTTATACGTTATACGTTATACGTTATACGTTAT
Source organism: Ptiloglossa arizonensis (assembly GCF_051014685.1). Taxonomy (NCBI): domain Eukaryota; kingdom Metazoa; phylum Arthropoda; class Insecta; order Hymenoptera; family Colletidae; genus Ptiloglossa; species Ptiloglossa arizonensis. The sequence goes on along the minus strand of NW_027478613.1, from coordinate 273,304 downwards.
ACGTTATACGTTATACGTTATACGTTATACGATATGCGTTCTACGTTATACGCTATACGTTATACGTTATACATTATACGTTATACGTTATACGTTATACGTTATACGTTATACGTTATACGTTATACGTTATACGTTATACGTTATACGTTATACGTTATAAGTTATACGTTATACGTTATACGTTATACGTTATACGTTATACGTTATACGTTATACGTTATACGTTATACGTTATACGTTATACGTTATACGTTATACGTTATACGTTATACGTTATACGTTATACGTTATACGTTATACGTTATACGTCATTCGTTATACGTTAGACGTTACACAATATAGGTTATACGTTATACGTTATACGTTATACGTTTTACGTTATACGTTATACGTTATACGTTATACGTTATACGTTATACGTTAAACGTTATACGTTATACGTTATACGTTATACGCTATACGTTATACGTTATACGTTATACGTTATACGTTATACGTTATACGTTATGCGTTATACGTTATACGTTATATGTTATAGAATATACGTTATAGGTTATACGTTATACGTTATACGTTATACGTTATACGTTATAAGTTATACGTTATACGTTATACGTTATACATTATACGTCATACGTTATACGTTATACGTTATACGTTATAGAATATACGTTATAGGTTATACGTTATACGTTATACGTTATACGTTATACGTTATAAGTTATACGTTATACGTTATACGTTATACGTTATACGTTATACGTTATACGTTATACGTTATACGTTATACGTTATACGTTATACGTTATAAGTTATACGTTATACGTTATACGTTATACGTTATACGTTATACGTTATACGTTATACGTTATACGTTATACGTTATACGTAAAACGTTATACGTTAGAGGTCGTTCCTTATAGGTGATACGTCATACGTTATACGTTATACGTTATACGTTATACGTTATACGTTATACGTTATACGTTATACGTTATACGTTATACGTTATACGTTATACGTTATACGTTATACGTTATACGTTATACGTTATACGTTATACGTTATACGTTATACGTTATACGTTATACGATATACGTTATACGTTATACATTATATGTTATACGTTATACGTTATACGTTATACGTTATACGTTATACGTTATACGTTATACGTTATACGCTATACGATATACGTTATACGTTATACGTTATACGTTATACGCAATACGTTATACGTTATACGTTATACGTTATACGCTATACGATATACGTTATACGTTATACGTTATACGTTATACGCAATACGTTATGCGTCACACGTTATACGTTAGACGTTACACGTTATATGTTATACGTTATACGTTATACGTTATACGTTATACGTTATACGTTATACGTTATACGTTATACGTTATACGTTATACGTTATACGTTATACGTTATACGTTATACGTTATACGTTATACGTTATACGTTATACGTTATACGTTATACGTTATACGTTATACGTTATACGTTATACGTTATACGTTATACGTTATACGTTATACGTTATACGTTATACGTTGTACGTTATACGTTATACGTTATACGTTATACGTTATACATTATACGTTATACGTTATACGTTATACGTTATACGTTATACGTTATACGTTATAGAATATACGTTATAGGTTATACGTTATACGTTATACGTTATACGTTATACGTTAAACGTTATACGTTATAGAATATACGTTATAGGTTATACGTTATACGTTATACGTTATACGTTATAAGTTATACGTTATCCGTTATACGTTATACGTTATACGTTATACGTTATACGTTATACGTTATACGTTATACGTTATACGTTATACGTTATACGTTATACGTTATACGTTATACGTTATACGTTATACGTTATACGTTATACGTTATACGTTATACGTTATACGTTATACGTTATACGTTATACGTTATACGTTATACGTCATTCGTTATACGTTAGACGTTACACAATATAGGTTATACGTTATACGTTATACGTTATACGTTTTACGTTATACGTTATACGTTATACGTTATACGTTATACGTTATACGTTAAACGTTATACGTTATACGTTATACGTTATACGCTATACGTTATACGTTATACGTTATACGTTATACGTTATACGTTATACGTTATACGTCATACGTTATACGTTACGCGTTATACGTTATACGTTATACGTTATACGTTATACGTTATACGTTATACGTTATACGTTATACGTTATACAATATACGTTATACGTCATTCGTTATACGTTAGATGTTACACAATATAGGTTATACGTTATACGTTATACGTTATACGTTATACGTTATACGTTATACGTTATACGTTATACGTTATGCGTTATACGTTATACGTTATATGTTATAGAATATACGTTATAGGTTATACGTTATACGTTATACGTTATACGTTATACGTTATACGTTATACGTTATACGTTATACGTTATGCGTTATACGTTATACGTTATATGTTATAGAATATACGTTATAGGTTATACGTTATACGTTATACGTTATACGTTATACGTTATAAGTTATACGTTATACGTTATACGTTATACATTATACGTTATACGTTATACGTTATACGTTATACGTTATAGAATATACGTTATAGGTTATACGTTATACGTTATACGTTATACGTTATACGTTATAAGTTATACGTTATACGTTATACGTTATACGTTATACGTTATACGTTATACGTTATACGTTATACGTTATACGTTATACGTTATACGTTATAAGTTATACGTTATACGTTATACGTTATACGTTATACGTTATACGTTATACGTTATACGTTATACGTTATACGTTATACGTTATACGTAAAACGTTATACGTTAGAGGTCGTTCCTTATAGGTGATACGTCATACGTTATACGTTATACGTTATACGTTATACGTTATACGTTATACGTTATACGTTATACGTTATACGTTATACGTTATACGTTATACGTTATACGTTATACGTTATACGTTATACGTTATACGTTATACGTTATACGTTATACGATATGCGTTCTACGTTATACGCTATACGTTATACGTTATACATTATACGTTATACGTTATACGTTATACGTTATACGTTATACGTTATACGTTATACGTTATACGTTATACGTTATATCGTTTATACGTTATACGTAATACGTTATACGTTATACGTCATACGTTATACGTTATACGATATAAGTTATACGTTATACGTTATACGTTATACGTTATACGTTATACGTCATACGTTATACGTTATACGTCATACGTTATACGTTATACGTTATACGTTATAGGTCATACCTTATTCGTGATACGTCATATGTTATACGTTATACGTTCTACGTTATACGTTATACGTTATATGTTACACGTTATACGTTATACGTTCCACGTTCTACGTTCTACGTTATACGTTACACGTTATACGTTATACGTTATACGTTATGCGTTATACGTTATGCGTTATACGTTATACGTTATACGTTATACGTTATACGTTATACGTTATACGTTATACGTTATACGTTATACGTCATTCGTTATACGTTAGACGTTACACAATATAGGTTATTCGTTATACGTTATACGTTATACGTTTTACGTTATACGTTATACGTTATACGTTATACGTTATACGTTATACGTTATACGTTATACGTTATACGTTATACGTTATACGTTATACGCTATACGTTATACGTTATACGCTATATCGTTTATACGTTATACGTTATACGTTATACGTCATACGTTATACGTTATACGTTAGACGTTATAAGTTATACGTTATACGTTATACGTCGTACGTTATACGTTATGCGTCATACGTTATACGTTATACGTTATAGGACATACCTTATTCGTGATACGTCATACGTTATACGTTATACGTTATACGTTATACGTTCTACGTTATACGTTATACGTTATTCGTTATACGTTATAGGTCATACCTTATTCGTGATACGTCATACGTTATACGTTATACGTTCTACGTTATACGTAATACGTTATACGTTATACGTTATACGTTATACGTTATACGTTATACGTTATACGTTATACGTTATACGTTATACGTTATACGTTATACGTTATACGTTATACGTTATACGTTATACGTTATACGTTATACGTTATACGTTATACGTTATACGTTATACGTTATACGTTATACGTTATACGTTATACGTTATACGTTATACGTTATACGTAATACGTTATACGTTATACGTTATACGTTATACGTTATACGTTATACGTTATACGTTATACGTTATACGTTATACGTTATACGTTATACGTTATACGTTATACGTTATACGTTATACGTTATACGTTATACGTTATACGTTATACGTTATACGTTATACGTTATATCGTTTATACGTTATACGTAATACGTTATACGTTATACGTCATACGTTATACGTTATACGATATAAGTTATACGTTATACGTTATACGTTATACGTTATACGTTATACGTTATACGTCATAGGTTATACGTTATACGTCATACGTTATACGTTATACGTTATACGTTATACGTTATACGTTATACGTTATACGTTATACGTTATACATTATACGTTATACGTTATACGTTATACGTTATACGTTATACGTTATACGCTATACGTTATACGTTATACGTTGTACGATATACGTTATACGTTATACGTTATACATTATACGTTATACGTTATACGTTATACGTTATACGTTATAGAATATACGTTATAGGTTATACGTTATACGTTATACGTTATACGTTATAAGTTATACGTTATACGATATAGGTTATACGTTATACGTTATACGTTATACTATATACGTTATACGTTATACGCTATACGTTATACGTTATACGTTATACGTTATACGTTATACGTAATACGTTATACGTTATACGTTATACGTTATACGTTATACGTTATAAGTTATACGTTATACGATATACGTTATACGTTATACGTTATACTGTATACGTTATACGTTATACGCTATACGTTATACGTTATACGTTATGCGTTATACGTTATACGTAATACGTTATGCGTCATACGTTATACGTTAGACGTTACACGTTGTATGTTATACGTTATACGTTATACGTTATACGTTATACGTTATACGTTATACGTTATACGTTATACGTTATACGTTATACGTTATACGTTATACGTTATACGTTATACGTTATACGTTATACGTTATACGTTATACGTTATACGTTATACGTTATACGTTATACGTTATACGTTATACGTTATACGTTATACGTTATACGTTATACGTTGTACGTTATACGTTATACGTTATACGTTATACGTTATACGTTATACGTTATACGTTATACGTTATACGTTATACGTTATACGTTATACGTTATACGTTATACGTTATACGTTATACGTTATACGTTATACGTTATACGTTATACGTTATACGTTATACGTTATACGTTATACGTTATACGTTATACGTTATACGTTATACGTTATACGTTATACGTTATACGTTATACGTTATACATTATACGTTATACGTTATACGTTATACGTTATACGTTATACGTTATACGTTATACGTTATACGTTATACGTTATACCTTATACGTTATACGTTATACGTTATGCGTCATACGTTATACGTTATACGTTATACGTTATACGTTATACGTTATACGTTATACGTTATACGTTATACGTTATACGTTATACGTCATTCGTTATACGTTAGACGTTACACAATATAGGTTATACGTTATACGTTATACGTTATACGTTTTACGTTATACGTTATACGTTATACGTTATACGTTATACGTTATACGTTATACGTTATACGTTATACGTTATACGTTATACGTTATACGTTATACGTTATACGTTATACGCTATACGTTATACGTTATACGCTATATCGTTTATACGTTATACGTTATACGTTATACGTCATACGTTATACGTTATACGTTAGACGTTATAAGTTATACGTTATACGTTATACGTCGTACGTTATACGTTATGCGTCATACGTTATACGTTATACGTTATAGGACATACCTTATTCGTGATACGTCATACGTTATACGTTATACGTTATACGTTATACGTTCTACGTTATACGTTATACGTTATTCGTTATACGTTATAGGTCATACCTTATTCGTGATACGTCATACGTTATACGTTATACGTTCTACGTTATACGTTATACGTTAAACGTTACACGTTATACGTTATACGTTATACGTTATACGTTCTACGTTCTACGTTATACGTTATACGTTATACGTTATACGTTATACGTTATACGTTATACGTTACACGTTATACGTTATACGTTATACGTTACACGTTATACGTTATACGTTATACGTTATACGTTATACGTTATACGTTATACGTTATACGTTATACGTTATACGTTATACGTTATACGTTATACGTTATACGTTATACGCTATACGTTGTACGTTATACGTTATACGTTATACGTTATACGTTATACGTTATACGTTATACGTTATACGTTATACGTTATACGTTATACGTTATACGTTATAGGTTATACGTAATACGTTATACGTTATACGTTATACGTAATACGTTATACGTTATACGTTATACGATATACGTTATACGTTATACGTTATACGTTATACGTTATACGTTATACGTTATACGTTATACGTTATACGTTTTACGTCATACGTTATACGTTATACGTTATACGTTATACGTTATACGTTATACGTTATACGTTATACGTTATACGTTATACGATATACGTTATACGTTATACGTTATACGTTATACGTTATACGTTATACGTAATACGTTATACGTTATACGTTATACGTTATACGTTATACGTTATACGTTATACGTTATACGTTATACGTTATACGTTATACGTTATACGTTATACGTTATACGTTATACGTTATACGTTATACGTTATACGTTATACGTTATACGTTATACGTTATACGTTATACGTAATACGTTATACGTTATACGTTATACGTTATACGTTATACGTTATACGTTATACGTTATACGTTATACGTTATACGTTATACGTTATACGTTATACGTTATACGTTATACGTTATACGTTATATCGTTTATACGTTATACGTAATACGTTATACGTTATACGTCATACGTTATACGTTATACGATATAAGTTATACGTTATACGTTATACGTTATACGTTATACGTTATACGTCATAGGTTATACGTTATACGTCATACGTTATACGTTATACGTTATACGTTATACGTTATACGTTATACGTTATACGTTATACATTATACGTTATACGTTATACGTTATACGTTATACGTTATACGTTATACGTTATACGTTATACGTTATACGTTGTACGATATACGTTATACGTTATACGTTATACATTATACGTTATACGTTATACGTTATACGTTATACGTTATACGTTATACGTCATTCGTTATACGTTAGACGTTACACAATATAGGTTATACGTTATACGTTATACGTTATACGTTTTACGTTATACGTTATACGTTATACGTTATACGTTATACGTTATACGTTATACGTTATACGTTATACGTTATACGTTATACGTTATACGTTATACGTTATACGTTATACGCTATACGTTATACGTTATACGTTATACGGTATACGTTATACGTTATACGTTATACGTTATACGTTATACGTTATACGTTATACCTTATACGTTATACGTTATACGTTATGCGTCATACGTTATACGTTATACGTTATACGTTATACGTTATACGTTATACGTTATACGTTATACGTTATACGTTATACGTTATACGTTATACGTCATTCGTTATACGTTAGACGTTACACAATATAGGTTATACGTTATACGTTATACGTTATACGTTTTACGTTATACGTTATACGTTATACGTTATACGTTATACGTTATACGTTATACGTTATACGTTATACGTTATACGTTATACGTTATACGTTATACGTTATACGCTATACGTTATACGTTATACGCTATATCGTTTATACGTTATACGTTATACGTTATACGTCATACGTTATACGTTATACGTTAGACGTTATAAGTTATACGTTATACGTTATACGTCGTACGTTATACGTTATGCGTCATACGTTATACGTTATACGTTATAGGACATACCTTATTCGTGATACGTCATACGTTATACGTTATACGTTATACGTTATACGTTCTACGTTATACGTTATACGTTATTCGTTATACGTTATAGGTCATACCTTATTCGTGATACGTCATACGTTATACGTTATACGTTCTACGTTATACGTTATACGTTAAACGTTACACGTTATACGTTATACGTTATACGTTATACGTTCTACGTTCTACGTTATACGTTATACGTTATACGTTATACGTTATACGTTATACGTTATACGTTACACGTTATACGTTATACGTTATACGTTACACGTTATACGTTATACGTTATACGTTATACGTTATACGTTATACGTTATACGTTATACGTTATACGTTATACGTTATACGTTATACGTTATACGTAATACGTTATACGTTATACGTTATACGTTATACGTTATACGTTATACGTTATACGTTATACGTTATACGTTATACGTTATACGTTATACGTTATACGTTATACGTTATACGTTATACGTTATACGTTATACGTTATACGTTATACGTTATACGTAATACGTTATACGTTATACGTTATACGTTATACGTTATACGTTATACGTTATACGTTATACGTTATACGTTATACGTTATACGTTATACGTTATACGTTATACGTTATACGTTATACGTTATACGTTATACGTTATACGTTATACGTTATATCGTTTATACGTTATACGTAATACGTTATACGTTATACGTCATACGTTATACGTTATACGATATAAGTTATACGTTATACGTTATACGTTATACGTTATACGTTATACGTCATAGGTTATACGTTATACGTCATACGTTATACGTTATACGTTATACGTTATACGTTATACGTTATACGTTATACGTTATACATTATACGTTATACGTTATACGTTATACGTTATACGTTATACGTTATACGTTATACGTTATACGTTATACGTTGTACGATATACGTTATACGTTATACGTTATACATTATACGTTATACGTTATACGTTATACGTTATACGTTATACGTCATTCGTTATACGTTAGACGTTACACAATATAGGTTATACGTTATACGTTATACGTTATACGTTTTACGTTATACGTTATACGTTATACGTTATACGTTATACGTTATACGTTATACGTTATACGTTATACGTTATACGTTATACGTTATACGTTATACGTTATACGTTATACGCTATACGTTATACGTTATACGCTATATCGTTTATACGTTATACGTTATACGTTATACGTCATACGTTATACGTTATACGTTAGACGTTATAAGTTATACGTTATACGTTATACGTCGTACGTTATACGTTATGCGTCATACGTTATACGTTATACGTTATAGGACATACCTTATTCGTGATACGTCATACGTTATACGTTATACGTTATACGTTATACGTTCTACGTTATACGTTATACGTTATTCGTTATACGTTATAGGTCATACCTTATTCGTGATACGTCATACGTTATACGTTATACGTTATACGTTATAGAATATACGTTATAGGTTATACGTTATACGTTATACGTTATACGTTATAAGTTATACGTTATACGATATAGGTTATACGTTATACGTTATACGTTACACTATATACGTTATACGTTATACGCTATACGTTATACGTTATACGTTATACGTTATACGTTATACGTAATACGTTATACGTTATACGTTATACGTTATACGTTATACGTTATAAGTTATACGTTATACGATATACGTTATACGTTATACGTTATACAGTATACGTTATACGTTATACGCTATACGTTATACGTTATACGTTATACGTTATACGTTATACGTAATACGTTATGCGTCATACGTTATACGTTAGACGTTACACGTTATATGTTATACGTTATACGTTATACGTTATACGTTATACGTTATACGTTATACGTTATACGTTATACGTTATACGTTATACGTTATACGTTATACGTTATACGTTATACGTTATACGTTATACGTTATACGTTATACGTTATACGTTATACGTTATACGTTATACGTTATACGTTATACGTTATACGTTATACGTTATACGTTATACGTTATACGTTATACGTTATACGTTATACGTTATACGTTATACGTTATACGTTATACGTTATACGTTATACGTTATACGTTATACGTTATACGTTATACGTTATACGTTATACGTTATACGTTGTACGTTATACGTTATACGTTATACGTTATACATTATACGTTATACGTTATACGTTATACGTTATACGTTATACGTTATACGTTATAGAATATACGTTATAGGTTATACGTTATACGTTATACGTTATACGTTATAAGTTATACGTTATACGTTATACGTTATACGTTATACGTTATACGTTATACGTTATACGTTATACGTTATACGTTATACGTTATACGTTATACGTTATACGTTATACGTTATACGTTATACGTTATACGTTATACGTTATACGTTATACGTTATACGTTATACGTTATACGTCATTCGTTATACGTTAGACGTTACACAATATAGGTTATACGTTATACATTATACGTTATACGTTTTACGTTATACGTTATACGTTATACGTTATACGTTATACGTTATACGTTAAACGTTATACGTTATACGTTATACGTTATACGTTATGCGTTATACGTTATGCGTTATACGTTATACGTTATACGTTATACGTTATACGTTATACGTTATACGTTATACGTTATACGTTATACGTTATACGTTATACGTTATACGTTATACGTTGTACGTTATACGTTATACGTTACACGTTATACATTATACGTTATACGTTATACGTTCTACGTTATACGTTATACGTTATACGTTATACGTTATGCGTTATACGTTATGCGTTATACGTTATACGTTATACGTTATACGTTATACGTTATACGTTATACGTTATACGTTATACGTTATACGTTATACGTTATACGTTATACGTTATACGTTGTACGTTATACGTTATACGTTACACGTTATACATTATACGTTATACGTTATACGTTATACGTTATACGTTATACGGTATACGTTATACGTTATACGTTATACGTTATACGTTATACGTTATACGTTATACGTTATACCTTATACGTTATACGTTATACGTTATGCGTCATACGTTATACGTTATCCGTTATACGTTATACGTAACACATTATACGTTAGACGTTACACGTTATACGTTATACGTTATACGTTATACGTTATACGTTATACGTTATACGTTATACGTTATACGTTATACGTTATACGTTATACGTTATACGTTATACGTTATACGTTATACGTTATACGTTATACGTTGTACGTTATACGTTATACGTTACACGTTATACATTATACGTTATACGTTATACGTTATACGTTATACGTTATACGGTATACGTTATACGTTATACGTTATACGTTATACGTTATACGTTATACGTTATACGTTATACCTTATACGTTATACGTTATACGTTATGCGTCATACGTTATACGTTATCCGTTATACGTTATACGTAACACATTATACGTTAGACGTTACACGTTATACGTTATACGTTATACGTTATACGTTATACGTTATACGTTATACGTTATACGTTATACGTTATACGTTATACGTTATACGCTATACGTTATACGTTATACGCTATATCGATTATACGTTATACGTTATACGTTATACGTTATATTATACGTCATTCGTTAAACGTTAGACGTTACACAATATAGGTTATACGTGATGCGTTATACGTTACACGTTATACGTTATACGTTATACGTTATACGTTATACGTTATACGTTATACGTTATACGTTATACGTTATACGTTATACGTTATACGTTATACGTTATACGTTATACGTTATACGCTATACGTTATACGTTATACGCTATATCGTTTATACGTTATACGTTATACGTTATACGTCATACGTTATACGTTATACGTTAGACGTTATAAGTTATACGTTATACGTTATACGTCATACGTTATACGTTATGCGTCATAAGCTATACGTTATACGTTATAGGACATACCTTATTCGTGATACGTCATACGTTATACGTTATACGTTATACGTTATACGTTCTACGTTATACGTTATACGTTATACGTTATACGTTATAGGTCATACCTTATTCGTGATACATCATACGTTATACGTTATACGTTCTACGTTATACGTTATACGTTATACGTTACACGTTATACGTTATACGTTATACGTTATACGTTCTACGTTCCACGTTATACGTTATACGTTATACGTTATACGTTATACGTTATACGTTATACGTTACACGTTATACGTTATACGTTATACGTTACACGTTATACGTTATACGTTATACGTTATACGTTATACGTTATACGTTATACGTTATACGTTATACGTTATACGTTATACGTTATACGTTATACGTTATACGCTATACGTTATACGTTATACGTTATACGTTATACGTTATACGTTATACGTTATACGTTATACGTTATACGTTATACGTTATACGTTATACGTTATACGTTATAGGTTATACGTAATACGTTATACGTTATACGTTATACGTAATACGTTATACGTTATACGTTATACGATATACGTTATACGTTATACGTTATACGTTATACGTTATACGTTATACGTTATACGTCATACGTTATACGTTATACGTCATACGTTATACGTTATACGTTATACGTTATACGTTATACGTTATACGTTATACGTTATACGTTATACGTTATACGATATACGTTATACGTTATACGTTATACGTTATACGTTATACGTTATACGTAATACTTTATACGTTATACGTTATACGTTATACGTTATACGTTATACGTTGTACGTTATACGTTATACGTTATACGTTATACGTTATATCGTTTATACGTTATACGTAATACGTTATACGTTATACGTCATACGTTATACTTTATACGATATAAGTTATACGTTATACGTTATACGTTATACGTTATACGTTATACGTTATACGTCATATGTTATACGTTATACGTCATACGTTATACGTTATACGTTATACGTTATACGTTATAGGTCATACCTTATTCGTGATACGTCATACGTTATACGTTATACGTTCTACGTTATACGTTATACGTTATATGTTACACGTAATACGTTATACGTTACACGTTCTACGTTTTACGTTACACGTTATACGTTATACGTTATACGTTATACGTTATACGTTATACGTTATACGTTATACGTTATACGTTATACGTTATACGTTATACGTTATACGTTATACGTTATACGTTATACGTTATACGTTATACGTTATACGTTATACGTTATACGTAATACGTTATACGTCATACGTTATACGTTATACGTTATACGTTATACGTAATACGTTCTACGTTATACGTAATACGTTATACGTTATACGTTATACGTTATACGTTATACGTTATACGTTATACGTTATACGTTATACATTATACGTTATACGTTATACGTTATACGTTATACGTTATACGTTATACGTTATACGTAATACGTTATACGTTATACTATATACGTTATACGTTATACGCTATACGTTATACGTTATACGTTATACGTTATACGTTCTACGTTATACGTAATACGTTATGCGTCATACGTTATACGTTAGACGTTACACGTTATATGTTATACGTTATACGTTATACGTTATACGTTATACGTTATACGTTATACATTATACGTTGTACGTTATACGTTACACGTTATTCGTTATACATTATACGTTATACGTTATACGTTATACGTTATACGTTATAGAATATACGTTATAGGTTATACGTTATACGTTATACGTTATACGTTATAAGTTATACGTTATACGATATACGTTATACGTTATACGTTATACTGTATACGTTATACGTTATACGCTATACGTTATACGTTATACGTTATACGTTATACGTTATACGTTATACGTAATACGTTATGCGTCATACGTTATACGTTAGACGTTACACGTTATATGTTATACGTTATACGTTATACGTTATACGTTATACGTTATACGTTATACGTTATACGTTATACGTTATACGTTATACGTTATACGTTATACGTTATACGTTATACGTTATACGTTATACGTTATACGTTATACGATATACGTTATACGTTATACATTATATGTTATACGTTATACGTTATACGTTATACGTTATACGTTATACGTTATACGCTATACGTTATACGTTATACGTTATACGTTATACGTTATACGCAATACGTTATGCGTCACACGTTATACGTTAGACGTTACACGTTATATGTTATACGTTATACGTTATACGTTATACGTTATACGTTATACGTTATACGTTATACGTTATACGTTATACGTTATACGTTATACGTTATACGTTATACGTTATACGTTATACGTTATACGTTATACGTTATACGTTATACGTTATACGTTATACGTTATACGTTATACGTTATACGTTATACGTTATACGTTATACGTTATACGTTATACGTTGTACGTTATACGTTGTACGTTATACGTTGTACGTTATACGTTATACGTTATACGTTATACGTTATACGTTATACGTTATACGTTATACGTTATACGTTATACGTTATACGTTATACGTTATACGTTATACGTTATACGTTATACGTTATACGTTATACGTTATACGTTATACGTTATACGTTATACGTTATACGTTATACGTTATGCGTTATACGTTATGCGTTATACGTTATGCGTTATACGTTATACGTTATACGTTATACGTTATACGTTATACGTTATACGTTATACGTTATACGTTATACGTTATACGTTATACGTTATACGTTATACGTTGTACGTTATACGTTATACGTTACACGTTATACATTATACGTTATACGTTATACGTTATACGTTATACGTTATACGGTATACGTTATACGTTATACGTTATACGTTATACGTTATACGTTATACGTTATACGTTATACCTTATACGTTATACGTTATACGTTATGCGTCATACGTTATACGTTATCCGTTATACGTTATACGTAACACATTATACGTTAGACGTTACACGTTATACGTTATACGTTATACGTTATACGTTATACGTTATACGTTATACGTTATACGTTATACGTTATACGTTATACGTTATACGCTATATCGTTTATACGTTATACGTTATACGTTATACGTTATACGATATACGTTATACGTTATACGTTATACGTTATACGTTATACGTTATACGTTATACGTAATACGTTATACGTTATACGTTATACGTTATACGCTATACGTTATACGTTATACGTTATACGTTATACGTCTATCGTTATACGTTAGACGTTACACAATATAGGGTATACGTGACACGTTATACGTTATACGTTATACGTTATACGTTATACGTTATACGTTATACGTTATACGTTATACGTTATACGTTATACGTTATACGTTATACGTTATACGTTATACGCTATACGTTATACGTTATACGTTATACGTTATACGTTATAAGTTATACGTTATACGTTATACGTTATACGTTATACGTTATACGTTATACGTTATACGTTATACGTTATACGTTATACGCTATACGTTATAAGTTATACGTTATACGTTATACGTTATACGTTATACGTTATACGTTATACGTTATACGTTATACGTTATACGTTATACGTAAAACGTTATACGTTAGAGGTCGTTCCTTATAGGTGATACGTCATACGTTATACGTTATACGTTATACGTTATACGTTATACGTTATACGTTATACGTTATACGTTATACGTTATACGTTATACGTTATACGTTATACGTTATACGTTATACGTTATACGTTATACGTTATACGTTATACGATATACGTTATACGTTATACATTATATGTTATACGTTATACGTTATACGTTATACGTTATACGTTATACGTTATACGTTATACGTTATACGCTATACGATATACGTTATACGTTATACGTTATACGTTATACGCAATACGTTATGCGTCACACGTTATACGTTAGACGTTACACGTTATATGTTATACGTTATACGTTATACGTTATACGTTATACGTTATACGTTATACGTTATACGTTATACGTTATACGTTATACGTTATACGTTATACGTTATACGTTATACGTTATACGTTATACGTTATACGTTATACGTTATACGTTATACGTTATACGTTATACGTTATACGTTATACGTTATACGTTATACGTTATACATTATACGTTATACGTTATACGTTATACGTTATACGTTATACGTTATACGTTATAGAATATACGTTATAGGTTATACGTTATACGTTATACGTTATACGTTATACGTTATACGTTATACGTTATAGAATATACGTTATAGGTTATACGTTATACGTTATACGTTATACGTTATAAGTTATACGTTATACGTTATACGTTATACGTTATACGTTATACGTTATACGTTATACGTTATACGTTATACGTTATACGTTATACGTTATACGTTATACGTTATACGTTATACGTTATACGTTATACGTTATACGTTATACGTTATACGTTATACGTCATTCGTTATACGTTAGACGTTACACAATATAGGTTATACGTTATACGTTATACGTTATACGTTTTACGTTATACGTTATACGTTATACGTTATACGTTATACGTTATACGTTAAACGTTATACGTTATACGTTATACGTTATACGCTATACGTTATACGTTATACGTTATACGTTATACGTTATACGTTATACGTTATACGTTATACGTCATACGTTATACGTTACGCGTTATACGTTATACGTTATACGTTATACGTTATACGTTATACGTTATACGTTATACGTTATACGTTATACAATATACGTTATACGTCATTCGTTATACGTTAGATGTTACACAATATAGGTTATACGTTATACGTTATACGTTATACGTTATACGTTATACGTTATACGTTATACGTTATACGTTATACGTTATGCGTTATACGTTATACGTTATATGTTATGGAATATACGTTATAGGTTATACGTTATACGTTATACGTTATACGTTATACGTTATAAGTTATACGTTATACGTTATACGTTATACATTATACGTTATACGTTATACGTTATACGTTATACGTTATAGAATATACGTTATAGGTTATACGTTATACGTTATACGTTATACGTTATACGTTATAAGTTATACGTTATACGTTATACGTTATACGTTATACGTTATACGTTATACGTTATACGTTATACGTTATACGTTATACGTTATACGTTATAAGTTATACGTTATACGTTATACGTTATACGTTATACGTTATACGTTATACGTTATACGTTATACGTTATACGTTATACGTAAAACGTTATACGTTAGAGGTCGTTCCTTATAGGTGATACGTCATACGTTATACGATATACGTTATACGTTATACGTTATACGTTATACGTTATACGTTATACGTTATACGTTATACGTTATACGTTATACGTTATACGTTATACGTTATACGTTATACGTTATACGTTATACGTTATACGATATGCGTTCTACGTTATACGCTATACGTTATACGTTATACATTATACGTTATACGTTATACGTTATACGTTATACGTTATACGTTATACGTTATACGTTATACGTTATACGTTATATCGTTTATACGTTATACGTAATACGTTATACGTTATACGTCATACGTTATACGTTATACGATATAAGTTATACGTTATACGTTATACGTTATACGTTATACGTTATACGTCATACGTTATACGTTATACGTCATACGTTATACGTTATACGTTATACGTTATAGGTCATACCTTATTCGTGATACGTCATATGTTATACGTTATACGTTCTACGTTATACGTTATACGTTATATGTTACACGTTATACGTTATACGTTCCACGTTCTACGTTCTACGTTATACGTTACACGTTATACGTTATACGTTATACGTTATGCGTTATACGTTATGCGTTATACGTTATACGTTATACGTTATACGTTATACGTTATACGTTATACGTTATACGTTATACGTTATACGTTGTACGTTATACGTTATACGTTACACGTAATACATTATACGTTATACGTTATACGTTATACGTTATACGTTATACGGTATACGTTATACGTTATACGTTATACGTTATACGTTATACGTTATACATTATACCTTATACGTTATACGTTATACGTTATGCGTCATACGTTATACGTTATACGTTATACGTTATACGTTATACGTTATACGTTATACGTTATACGTTATACGTTATACGTCATTCGTTATACGTTAGACGTTACACAATATAGGTTATTCGTTATACGTTATACGTTATACGTTTTACGTTATACGTTATACGTTATACGTTATACGTTATACGTTATACGTTATACGTTATACGTTATACGTTATACGTTATACGTTATACGTTATACGTTATACGTTATACGCTATACGTTATACGTTATACGCTATATCGTTTATACGTTATACGTTATACGTTATACGTCATACGTTATACGTTATACGTTAGACGTTATAAGTTATACGTTATACGTTATACGTCGTACGTTATACGTTATGCGTCATACGTTATACGTTATACGTTATAGGACATACCTTATTCGTGATACGTCATACGTTATACGTTATACGTTATACGTTATACGTTCTACGTTATACGTTATACGTTATTCGTTATACGTTATAGGTCATACCTTATTCGTGATACGTCATACGTTATACGTTATACGTTCTACGTTATACGTAATACGTTATACGTTATACGTTATACGTTATACGTTATACGTTATACGTTATACGTTATACGTTATACGTTATACGTTATACGTTATACGTTATACGTTATACGTTATACGTTATACGTTATACGTTATACGTTATACGTTATACGTTATACGTTATACGTTATACGTTATACGTAATACGTTATACGTTATACGTTATACGTTATACGTTATACGTTATACGTTATACGTTATACGTTATACGTTATACGTTATACGTTATACGTTATACGTTATACGTTATACGTTATACGTTATACGTTATACGTTATACGTTATACGTTATATCGTTTATACGTTATACGTAATACGTTATACGTTATACGTCATACGTTATACGTTATACGATATAAGTTATACGTTATACGTTATACGTTATACGTTATACGTTATACGTTATACGTCATAGGTTATACGTTATACGTCATACGTTATACGTTATACGTTATACGTTATACGTTATACGTTATACGTTATACGTTATACGTTATACATTATACGTTATACGTTATACGTTATACGTTATACGTTATACGTTATACGCTATACGTTATACGTTATACGTTGTACGATATACGTTATACGTTATACGTTATACATTATACGTTATACGTTATACGTTATACGTTATACGTTATAGAATATACGTTATAGGTTATACGTTATACGTTATACGTTATACGTTATAAGTTATACGTTATACGATATAGGTTATACGTTATACGTTATACGTTATACTATATACGTTATACGCTATACGTTATACGTTATACGTTATACGTTATACGTTATACGTTATACGTTATACGCAATACGTTATGCGTCACACGTTATACGTTAGACGTTACACGTTATATGTTATACGTTATACGTTATACGTTATACGTTATACGTTATACGTTATACGTTATACGTTATACGTTATACGTTATACGTTATACGTTATACGTTATACGTTATACGTTATACGTTATACGTTATACGTTATACGTTATACGTTATACGTTATACGTTATACGTTATACGTTATACGTTATACGTTATACGTTATACGTTATACGTTATACATTATACGTTATACGTTATACGTTATACGTTATACGTTATACGTTATACGTTATAGAATATACGTTATAGGTTATACGTTATACGTTATACGTTATACGTTATACGTTATACGTTATACGTTATAGAATATACGTTATAGGTTATACGTTATACGTTATACGTTATACGTTATAAGTTATACGTTATACGTTATACGTTATACGTTATACGTTATACGTTATACGTTATACGTTATACGTTATACGTTATACGTTATACGTTATACGTTATACGTTATACGTTATACGTTATACGTTATACGTTATACGTTATACGTTATACGTTATACGTCATTCGTTATACGTTAGACGTTACACAATATAGGTTATACGTTATACGTTATACGTTATACGTTTTACGTTATACGTTATACGTTATACGTTATACGTTATACGTTATACGTTAAACGTTATACGTTATACGTTATACGTTATACGCTATACGTTATACGTTATACGTTATACGTTATACGTTATACGTTATACGTTATACGTTATACGTCATACGTTATACGTTACGCGTTATACGTTATACGTTATACGTTATACGTTATACGTTATACGTTATACGTTATACGTTATACGTTATACAATATACGTTATACGTCATTCGTTATACGTTAGATGTTACACAATATAGGTTATACGTTATACGTTATACGTTATACGTTATACGTTATACGTTATACGTTATACGTTATATCGTTTATACGTTATACGTAATACGTTATACGTTATACGTCATACGTTATACGTTATACGATATAAGTTATACGTTATACGTTATACGTTATACGTTATACGTTATACGTCATACGTTATACGTTATACGTCATACGTTATACGTTATACGTAATACGTTATAGGTCATACCTTATTCGTGATACGTCATATGTTATACGTTATACGTTCTACGTTATACGTTATACGTTATATGTTACACGTTATACGTTATACGTTCCACGTTCTACGTTCTACGTTATACGTTACACGTTATACGTTATACGTTATACGTTATGCGTTATACGTTATGCGTTATACGTTATACGTTATACGTTATACGTTATACGTTATACGTTATACGTTATACGTTATACGTTATACGTTGTACGTTATACGTTATACGTTACACGTAATACATTATACGTTATACGTTATACGTTATACGTTATACGTTATACGGTATACGTTATACGTTATACGTTATACGTTATACGTTATACGTTATACATTATACCTTATACGTTATACGTTATACGTTATGCGTCATACGTTATACGTTATACGTTATACGTTATACGTTATACGTTATACGTTATACGTTATACGTTATACGTTATACGTCATTCGTTATACGTTAGACGTTACACAATATAGGTTATTCGTTATACGTTATACGTTATACGTTTTACGTTATACGTTATACGTTATACGTTATACGTTATACGTTATACGTTATACGTTATACGTTATACGTTATACGTTATACGTTATACGTTATACGTTATACGTTATACGCTATACGTTATACGTTATACGCTATATCGTTTATACGTTATACGTTATACGTTATACGTCATACGTTATACGTTATACGTTAGACGTTATAAGTTATACGTTATACGTTATACGTCGTACGTTATACGTTATGCGTCATACGTTATACGTTATACGTTATAGGACATACCTTATTCGTGATACGTCATACGTTATACGTTATACGTTATACGTTATACGTTCTACGTTATACGTTATACGTTATTCGTTATACGTTATAGGTCATACCTTATTCGTGATACGTCATACGTTATACGTTATACGTTCTACGTTATACGTAATACGTTATACGTTATACGTTATACGTTATACGTTATACGTTATACGTTATACGTTATACGTTATACGTTATACGTTATACGTTATACGTTATACGTTATACGTTATACGTTATACGTTATACGTTATACGTTATACGTTATACGTTATACGTTATACGTTATACGTTATACGTAATACGTTATACGTTATACGTTATACGTTATACGTTATACGTTATACGTTATACGTTATACGTTATACGTTATACGTTATACGTTATACGTTATACGTTATACGTTATACGTTATACGTTATACGTTATACGTTATACGTTATACGTTATATCGTTTATACGTTATACGTAATACGTTATACGTTATACGTCATACGTTATACGTTATACGATATAAGTTATACGTTATACGTTATACGTTATACGTTATACGTTATACGTTATACGTCATAGGTTATACGTTATACGTCATACGTTATACGTTATACGTTATACGTTATACGTTATACGTTATACGTTATACGTTATACGTTATACATTATACGTTATACGTTATACGTTATACGTTATACGTTATACGTTATACGCTATACGTTATACGTTATACGTTGTACGATATACGTTATACGTTATACGTTATACATTATACGTTATACGTTATACGTTATACGTTATACGTTATAGAATATACGTTATAGGTTATACGTTATACGTTATACGTTATACGTTATAAGTTATACGTTATACGATATAGGTTATACGTTATACGTTATACGTTATACTATATACGTTATACGCTATACGTTATACGTTATACGTTATACGTTATACGTTATACGTTATACGTTATACGTTATACGTTATACGTTATAGAATATACGTTATAGGTTATACGTTATACGTTATACGTTATACGTTATAAGTTATACGTTATACGTTATACGTTATACGTTATACGTTATACGTTATACGTTATACGTTATACGTTATACGTTATACGTTATACGTTATACGTTATACGTTATACGTTATACGTTATACGTTATACGTTATACGTTATACGTTATACGTTATACGTCATTCGTTATACGTTAGACGTTACACAATATAGGTTATACGTTATACGTTATACGTTATACGTTTTACGTTATACGTTATACGTTATACGTTATACGTTATACGTTATACGTTAAACGTTATACGTTATACGTTATACGTTATACGCTATACGTTATACGTTATACGTTATACGTTATACGTTATACGTTATACGTTATACGTTATACGTCATACGTTATACGTTACGCGTTATACGTTATACGTTATACGTTATACGTTATACGTTATACGTTATACGTTATACGTTATACGTTATACAATATACGTTATACGTCATTCGTTATACGTTAGATGTTACACAATATAGGTTATACGTTATACGTTATACGTTATACGTTATACGTTATACGTTATACGTTATACGTTATACGTTATACGTTATGCGTTATACGTTATACGTTATATGTTATGGAATATACGTTATAGGTTATACGTTATACGTTATACGTTATACGTTATACGTTATAAGTTATACGTTATACGTTATACGTTATACATTATACGTTATACGTTATACGTTATACGTTATACGTTATAGAATATACGTTATAGGTTATACGTTATACGTTACACGTTATATGTTATACGTTATACGTTATACGTTATACGTTATACGTTATACGTTATACGTTATACGTTATACGTTATACGTTATACGTTATACGTTATACGTTATACGTTATACGTTATACGTTATACGTTATACGTTATACGTTATACGTTATACGTTATACGTTATACGTTATACGTTATACGTTATACGTTATACGTTATACGTTATACGTTATACGTTGTACGTTATACGTTATACGTTATACGTTATACATTATACGTTATACGTTATACGTTATACGTTATACGTTATACGTTATACGTTATAGAATATACGTTATAGGTTATACGTTATACGTTATACGTTATACGTTATAAGTTATACGTTATACGTTATACGTTATACGTTATACGTTATACGTTATACGTTATACGTTATACGTTATACGTTATACGTTATACGTTATACGTTATACGTTATACGTTATACGTTATACGTTATACGTTATACGTCATTCGTTATACGTTAGACGTTACACAATATAGGTTATACGTTATATGTTATACGTTATACGTTTTACGTTATACGTTATACGTTATACGTTATACGTTATACGTTATACGTTATACGTTAAACGTTATACGTTATACGTTATACGTTATACGCTATACGTTATACGTTATACGTTATACGTTATACGTTATACGTTATACGTTCTACGTTATACGTTATACGTTATACGTTATACGTTATGCGTTATACGTTATGCGTTATACGTTATACGTTATACGTTATACGTTATACGTTATACGTTATACGTTATACGTTATACGTTATACGTTATACGTTATACGTTATACGTTATACGTTATACGTTGTACGTTATACGTTATACGTTACACGTTATACATTATACGTTATACGTTATACGTTATACGTTATACGTTATACGGTATACGTTATACGTTATACGTTATACGTTATACGTTATACGTTATACGTTATACCTTATACGTTATACGTTATACGTTATGCGTCATACGTTACACGTTATACGTTATACGTTATACGTTATACGTTATACGTTATACGTTATACGTTATACGTTATACGTTATACGTTATACGTCATTCGTTATACGTTAGACGTTACACAATATAGGTTATACGTTATACGTTATACGTTATACGTTTTACGTTATACGTTATACGTTATACGTTATACGTTATACGTTATACGTTATACGTTATACGTTATACGTTATACGTTATACGTTATACGTTATACGTTATACGCTAAACGTTATACGTTATACGCTATATCGTTTATACGTTATACGTTATACGTTATACGTCATACGTTATACGTTATACGTTAGACGTTATAAGTTATACGTTATACGTTATACGTCGTACGTTATACGTTATGCGTCATACGTTATACGTTATACGTTATAGGACATACCTTATTCGTGATACGTCATACGTTATACGTTATACGTTATACGTTATACGTTCTACGTTATACGTTATACGTTATTCGTTATACGTTATAGGTCATACCTTATTCGTGATACGTCATACGTTATACGTTATACGTTCTACGTTATACGTTATACGTTAAACGTTACACGTTATACGTTATACGTTATACGTTATACGTTATACGTTATACGTTATACGTTATACGTTATACGTTATACGTAATACGTTATGCGTCATACGTTATACGTTAGACGTTACACGTTATATGTTATACGTTATACGTTATACGTTATACGTTATACGTTATACGTTATACGTTATACGTTATACGTTGTACGTTATACGTTATACGTTATACGTTATACGTTATACGTTATACGTTATACGTTATACGTAATACGTTATGCGTCATACGTTATACGTTAGACGTTACACGTTATATGTTATACGTTATACGTTATACGTTATACGTTATACGTTATACGTTATACGTTATACGTTATACGTTATACGTTATACGTTATACGTTATACGTTATACGTTATACGTTATACGTTATACGTTATACGTTATACGTTATACGTTATACGTTATACGTTATACGTTATACGTTATACGTTATACGTTATACGTTATACGTTATACGTTATACGTTATACGTTGTACGTTATACGTTATACGTTATACGTTATACATTATACGTTATACGTTATACGTTATACGTTATACGTTATACGTTATACGTTATAGAATATACGTTATAGGTTATACGTTATACGTTATACGTTATACGCTATAAGTTATACGTTATACGTTATACGTTATACGTTATACGTTATACGTTATACGTTATACGTTATACGTTATACGTTATACGTTATACGTTATACGTTATACGTTATACGTTATACGTTATACGTTATACGTTATACGTCATTCGTTATACGTTAGACGTTACACAATATAGGTTATACGTTATATGTTATACGTTATACGTTTTACGTTATACGTTATACGTTATACGTTATACGTTATACGTTATACGTTATACGTTAAACGTTATACGTTATACGTTATACGTTATACGCTATACGTTATACGTTATACGTTATACGTTATACGTTATACGTTATACGTTCTACGTTATACGTTATACGTTATACGTTATACGTTATACGTTATGCGTTATACGTTATGCGTTATACGTTATACGTTATACGTTATACGTTATACGTTATACGTTATACGTTATACGTTATACGTTATACGTTATACGTTATACGTTATACGTTGTACGTTATACGTTATACGTTACACGTTATACATTATACGTTATACGTTATACGTTATACGTTATACGTTATACGGTATACGTTATACGTTATACGTTATACGTTATACGTTATACGTTATACGTTATACGTTATACGTTATACGTTACACGTTATACGTTATACGTTATACGTTACACGTTATACGTTATACGTTATACGTTATACGTTATACGTTATACGTTATACGTTATACGTTATACGTTATACGTTATACGTTATACGTTATACGTTATACGTTATACGCTATACGTTATACGTTATACGTTATACGTTATACGTTATACGTTATACGTTATACGTTATACGTTATACGTTATACGTTATACGTTATACGTTATACGTTATAGGTTATACGTAATACGTTATACGTTATACGTTATACGTAATACGTTATACGTTATACGTTATACGATATACGTTATACGTTATACGTTATACGTTATACGTTATACGTTATACGTTATACGTTATACGTTATACGTTTTACGTCATACGTTATACGTTATACGTTATACGTTATACGTTATACGTTATACGTTATACGTTATACGTTATACGTTATACGATATACGTTATACGTTATACGTTATACGTTATACGTTATACGTTATACGTAATACGTTATACGTTATACGTTATACGTTATACGTTATACGTTATACGTTATACGTTATACGTTATACGTTATACGTTATACGTTATACGTTATACGTTATACGTTATACGTTATACGTTATACGTTATACGTTATACGTTATACGTTATACGTTATACGTTATACGTAATACGTTATACGTTATACGTTATACGTTATACGTTATACGTTATACGTTATACGTTATACGTTATACGTTATACGTTATACGTTATACGTTATACGTTATACGTTATACGTTATACGTTATACGTTATACGTTATACGTTATACGTTATATCGTTTATACGTTATACGTAATACGTTATACGTTATACGTCATACGTTATACGTTATACGATATAAGTTATACGTTATACGTTATACGTTATACGTTATACGTTATACGTCATAGGTTATACGTTATACGTCATACGTTATACGTTATACGTTATACGTTATACGTTATACGTTATACGTTATACGTTATACATTATACGTTATACGTTATACGTTATACGTTATACGTTATACGTTATACGTTATACGTTATACGTTATACGTTGTACGATATACGTTATACGTTATACGTTATACATTATACGTTATACGTTATACGTTATACGTTATACGTTATACGTCATTCGTTATACGTTAGACGTTACACAATATAGGTTATACGTTATACGTTATACGTTATACGTTTTACGTTATACGTTATACGTTATACGTTATACGTTATACGTTATACGTTATACGTTATACGTTATACGTTATACGTTATACGTTATACGTTATACGTTATACGTTATACGCTATACGTTATACGTTATACGTTATACGGTATACGTTATACGTTATACGTTATACGTTATACGTTATACGTTATACGTTATACCTTATACGTTATACGTTATACGTTATGCGTCATACGTTATACGTTATACGTTATACGTTATACGTTATACGTTATACGTTATACGTTATACGTTATACGTTATACGTTATACGTCATTCGTTATACGTTAGACGTTACACAATATAGGTTATACGTTATACGTTATACGTTTTACGTTATACGTTATACGTTATACGTTATACGTTATACGTTATACGTTATACGTTATACGTTATACGTTATACGTTATACGTTATACGTTATACGTTATACGCTATACGTTATACGTTATACGCTATATCGTTTATACGTTATACGTTATACGTTATACGTCATACGTTATACGTTATACGTTAGACGTTATAAGTTATACGTTATACGTTATACGTCGTACGTTATACGTTATGCGTCATACGTTATACGTTATACGTTATAGGACATACCTTATTCGTGATACGTCATACGTTATACGTTATACGTTATACGTTATACGTTCTACGTTATACGTTATACGTTATTCGTTATACGTTATAGGTCATACCTTATTCGTGATACGTCATACGTTATACGTTATACGTTCTACGTTATACGTTATACGTTAAACGTTACACGTTATACGTTATACGTTATACGTTATACGTTCTACGTTCTACGTTATACGTTATACGTTATACGTTATACGTTATACGTTATACGTTATACGTTACACGTTATACGTTATACGTAATACGTTATACGTTACACGTTATACGTTATACGTTATACGTTATACGTTATACGTTATACGTTATACGTTATACGTTATACGTTATACGTTATACGTTATACGTTATACGTTATACGTTATACGCTATACGTTATACGTTATACGTTATACGTTATACGTTATACGTTATACGTTATACGTTATACGTTATACGTTATACGTTATACGTTATACGTTATACGTTATAGGTTATACGTAATACGTTATACGTTATACGTTATACGTAATACGTTATACGTTATACGTTATACGATATACGTTATACGTTATACGTTATACGTTATACGTTATACGTTATACGTTATACGTTATACGTTATACGTTTTACGTCATACGTTATACGTTATACGTTATACGTTATACGTTATACGTTATACGTTATACGTTATACGTTATACGTTATACGATATACGTTATACGTTATACGTTATACGTTATACGTTATACGTTATACGTAATACGTTATACGTTATACGTTATACGTTATACGTTATACGTTATACGTTATACGTTATACGTTATACGTTATACGTTATACGTTATACGTTATACGTTATACGTTATACGTTATACGTTATACGTTATACGTTATACGTTATACGTTATACGTTATACGTAATACGTTATACGTTATACGTTATACGTTATACGTTATACGTTATACGTTATACGTTATACGTTATACGTTATACGTTATACGATATACGTTATACGTTATACGTTATACGTTATACGTTATACGTTATACGTTATACGTTATACGTAATACGTTATACGTTATATACGTAATACGTTATACGTTATACGTCATACGTTATACGTTATACGATATAAGTTATACGTTATACGTTATACGTTATACGTTATACGTTATACGTCATAGGTTATACGTTATACGTCATACGTTATACGTTATACGTTATACGTTATACGTTATACGTTATACGTTATACGTTATACATTATACGTTATACGTTATACGTTATACGTTATACGTTATACGTTATACGTTATACGTTATACGTTATACGTTGTACGATATACGTTATACGTTATACGTTATACATTATACGTTATACGTTATACGTTATACGTTATACGTTATACGTCATTCGTTATACGTTAGACGTTACACAATATAGGTTATACGTTATACGTTATACGTTATACGTTTTACGTTATACGTTATACGTTATAAGTTATACGTTATACGTTATACGTTATACGTTATACGTTATACGTTATACGTTATACGTTATACGTTATACGTTATACGTTATACGCTATACGTTATACGTTATACGCTATATCGTTTATACGTTATACGTTATACGTTATACGTCATACGTTATACGTTATACGTTAGACGTTATAAGTTATACGTTATACGTTATACGTCGTACGTTATACGTTATGCGTCATACGTTATACGTTATACGTTATAGGACATACCTTATTCGTGATACGTCATACGTTATACGTTATACGTTATACGTTATACGTTCTACGTTATACGTTATACGTTATTCGTTATACGTTATAGGTCATACCTTATTCGTGATACGTCATACGTTATACGTTATACGTTATACGTTATAGAATATACGTTATAGGTTATACGTTATACGTTATACGTTATACGTTATAAGTTATACGTTATACGATATAGGTTATACGTTATACGTTATACGTTATACTATATACGTTATACGTTATACGCTATACGTTATACGTTATACGTTATACGTTATACGTTATACGTAATACGTTATACGTTATACGTTATACGTTATACGTTATACGTTATAAGTTATACGTTATACGATATACGTTATACGTTATACGTTATACAGTATACGTTATACGTTATACGCTATACGTTATACGTTATACGTTATACGTTATACGTTATACGTAATACGTTATGCGTCATACGTTATACGTTAGACGTTACACGTTATATGTTATACGTTATACGTTATACGTTATACGTTATACGTTATACGTTATACGTTATACGTTATACGTTATACGTTATACGTTATACGTTATACGTTATACGTTATACGTTATACGTTATACGTTATACGTTATACGTTATACGTTATACGTTATACGTTATACGTTATACGTTGTACGTTATACGTTATACGTTATACGTTGTACGTTATACGTTATACGTTATACGTTATACGTTATACGTTATACGTTATACGTTATACGTTATACGTTATACGTTATACGTTATACGTTATACGTTGTACGTTATACGTTATACGTTATACGTTATACATTATACGTTATACGTTATACGTTATACGTTATACGTTATACGTTATACGTTATAGAATATACGTTATAGGTTATACGTTATACGTTATACGTTATACGTTATAAGTTATACGTTATACGTTATACGTTATACGTTATACGTTATACGTTATACGTTATACGTTATACGTTATACGTTATACGTTATACGTTATACGTTATACGTTATACGTTATACGTTATACGTTATACGTTATACGTTATACGTTATACGTTATACGTTATACGTTATACGTCATTCGTTATACGTTAGACGTTACACAATATAGGTTATACGTTATACATTATACGTTATACGTTTTACGTTATACGTTATACGTTATACGTTATACGTTATACGTTATACGTTAAACGTTATACGTTATACGTTATACGTTATACGCTATACGTTATACGTTATACGTTATACGTTATACGTTATACGTTATACGTTCTACGTTATACGTTATACGTTATACGTTATACGTTATGCGTTATACGTTATGCGTTATACGTTATACGTTATACGTTATACGTTATACGTTATACGTTATACGTTATACGTTATACGTTATACGTTATACGTTATACGTTATACGTTATACGTTGTACGTTATACGTTATACGTTACACGTTATACATTATACGTTATACGTTATACGTTATACGTTATACGTTATACGTTATACGGTATACGTTATACGTTATACGTTATACGTTATACGTTATACGTTATACGTTATACCTTATACGTTATACGTTATACGTTATGCGTCATACGTTATACGTTATCCGTTATACGTTATACGTTATACGTTATACGTTATACGTTATACGTTATACGTTATACGTCATTCGTTATACGTTAGACGTTACACAATATAGGTTATACGTTATACGTTATACGTTATACGTTTTACGTTATACGTTATACGTTATACGTTATACGTTATACGTTATACGTTATACGTTATACGTTATACGTTATACGTTATACGTTATACGTTATACGTTATACGCTATACGTTATACGTTATACGCTATACGTTATACGTTATACGTTATACGTTATACGTTATACGTTATACGTTATACGTTATACGTTATACGTTATACGTTATACGTTGTACGTTATACGTTATACGTTATACGTTGTACGTTATACGTTATACGTTATACGTTATACGTTATACGTTATACGTTATACGTTATACGTTATACGTTATACGTTATACGTTATACGTTATACGTTGTACGTTATACGTTATACGTTATACGTTATACATTATACGTTATACGTTATACGTTATACGTTATACGTTATACGTTATACGTTATACGTTAAACGTTACACGTTATACGTTATACGTTATACGTTATACGTTATACGTTATACGTTATACGTTATACGTTATACGTTATACGTTATAAGTTATACGTTATACGTTATACGTTATACGTTATACGTTATACGTTATACGTTATACGTTATACGTAATACGTTATACGTTATACGTTATACGTTATACGTTATACGTTATACGTTATACGTTATACGTTATACGTTATACGTTATACGTTATACGTTATACGTTATACGTTATACGTTATACGTTATACGTTATACGTTGTACGATATACGTTATACGTTATACGTTATACATTATACGTTATACGTTATACGTTATACGTTATACGTTATACGTCATTCGTTATACGTTAGACGTTACACAATATAGGTTATACGTTATACGTTATACGTTATACGTTTTACGTTATACGTTATACGTTGTACGATATACGTTATACGTTATACGTTATACGTTATACGTTATACGTTATACGTTATACGTTATACGTTATACGTTATACGTTATACGTTATACGTTATACGTTATACGTTATACGTAATACGTTATACGTTATACGTTATACGTTATACGTTATACGTTATACGTTATACGTTATACGTTATACGTTATACGTTATACGTTATACGTTATACGTTATACGTTATACGTTATACGTTATACGTTATACGTTATACGTTATACGTTATACGTTATACGTTATACGTTATACGTTATACGTTATACGTAATACGTTATACGTTATACGTTATACGTTATACGTTATACGTTATACGTTATACGTTATACGTTATACGTTATA
Organism: Ptiloglossa arizonensis; assembly: GCF_051014685.1. Taxonomy (NCBI): domain Eukaryota; kingdom Metazoa; phylum Arthropoda; class Insecta; order Hymenoptera; family Colletidae; genus Ptiloglossa; species Ptiloglossa arizonensis. The sequence goes on along the minus strand of NW_027478613.1, from coordinate 239,911 downwards.
CGTTATACGTTATACGTTATACGTTATACGTTATACGTTATACGTTATACGTTATACGTTATACGTTATACGTTATATCGTTTATACGTTATACGTAATACGTTATACGTTATACGTCATACGTTATACGTTATACGATATAAGTTATACGTTATACGTTATACGTTATACGTTATACGTTATACGTCATAGGTTATACGTTATACGTCATACGTTATACGTTATACGTTATACGTTATACGTTATACGTTATACGTTATACGTTATACATTATACGTTATACGTTATACGTTATACGTTATACGTTATACGTTATACGTTATACGTTATACGTTATACGTTGTACGATATACGTTATACGTTATACGTTATACATTATACGTTATACGTTATACGTTATACGTTATACGTTATACGTCATTCGTTATACGTTAGACGTTACACAATATAGGTTATACGTTATACGTTATACGTTATACGTTTTACGTTATACGTTATACGTTATAAGTTATACGTTATACGTTATACGTTATACGTTATACGTTATACGTTATACGTTATACGTTATACGTTATACGTTATACGTTATACGTTATACGCTATACGTTATACGTTATACGCTATATCGTTTATACGTTATACGTTATACGTTATACGTCATACGTTATACGTTATACGTTAGACGTTATAAGTTATACGTTATACGTTATACGTCGTACGTTATACGTTATGCGTCATACGTTATACGTTATACGTTATAGGACATACCTTATTCGTGATACGTCATACGTTATACGTTATACGTTATACGTTATACGTTCTACGTTATACGTTATACGTTATTCGTTATACGTTATAGGTCATACCTTATTCGTGATACGTCATACGTTATACGTTATACGTTATACGTTATAGAATATACGTTATAGGTTATACGTTATACGTTATACGTTATACGTTATAAGTTATACGTTATACGATATAGGTTATACGTTATACGTTATACGTTATACTATATACGTTATACGTTATACGCTATACGTTATACGTTATACGTTATACGTTATACGTTATACGTAATACGTTATACGTTATACGTTATACGTTATACGTTATACGTTATAAGTTATACGTTATACGATATACGTTATACGTTATACGTTATACAGTATACGTTATACGTTATACGCTATACGTTATACGTTATACGTTATACGTTATACGTTATACGTAATACGTTATGCGTCATACGTTATACGTTAGACGTTACACGTTATATGTTATACGTTATACGTTATACGTTATACGTTATACGTTATACGTTATACGTTATACGTTATACGTTATACGTTATACGTTATACGTTATACGTTATACGTTATACGTTATACGTTATACGTTATACGTTATACGTTATACGTTATACGTTATACGTTATACGTTATACGTTATACGTTATACGTTATACGTTATACGTTATACGTTATACGTTATACGTTATACGTTATACGTTATACGTTATACGTTATACGTTATACGTTATACGTTATACGTTGTACGTTATACGTTATACGTTATACGTTATACATTATACGTTATACGTTATACGTTATACGTTATACGTTATACGTTATACGTTATAGAATATACGTTATAGGTTATACGTTATACGTTATACGTTATACGTTATAAGTTATACGTTATACGTTATACGTTATACGTTATACGTTATACGTTATACGTTATACGTTATACGTTATACGTTATACGTTATACGTTATACGTTATACGTTATAAGTTATACGTTATACGTTATACGTTATACGTTATACGTTATACGTTATACGTTATACGTCATTCGTTATACGTTAGACGTTACACAATATAGGTTATACGTTATACATTATACGTTATACGTTTTACGTTATACGTTATACGTTATACGTTATACGTTATACGTTATACGTTAAACGTTATACGTTATACGTTATACGTTATACGCTATACGTTATACGTTATACGTTATACGTTATACGTTATACGTTATACGTTCTACGTTATACGTTATACGTTATACGTTATACGTTATGCGTTATACGTTATGCGTTATACGTTATACGTTATACGTTATACGTTATACGTTATACGTTATACGTTATACGTTATACGTTATACGTTATACGTTATACGTTATACGTTATACGTTGTACGTTATACGTTATACGTTACACGTTATACATTATACGTTATACGTTATACGTTATACGTTATACGTTATACGGTATACGTTATACGTTATACGTTATACGTTATACGTTATACGTTATACGTTATACCTTATACGTTATACGTTATACGTTATGCGTCATACGTTATACGTTATCCGTTATACGTTATACGTTATACGTTATACGTTATACGTTATACGTTATACGTTATACGTCATTCGTTATACGTTAGACGTTACACAATATAGGTTATACGTTATACGTTATACGTTATACGTTTTACGTTATACGTTATACGTTATACGTTATACGTTATACGTTATACGTTATACGTTATACGTTATACGTTATACGTTATACGTTATACGTTATACGTTATACGCTATACGTTATACGTTATACGCTATATCGTTTATACGTTATACGTTATACGTTATACGTTATACGTCATACGTTATACGTTATACGTTAGACGTTATAAGTTATACGTTATACGTTATACGTCGTACGTTATACGTTATGCGTCATACGTTATACGTTATACGTTATAGGACATACCTTATTCGTGATACGTCATACGTTACTCGTTATACGTTATACGTTATACGTTCTACGTTATACGTTATACGTTATTCGTTATACGTTATAGGTCATACCTTATTCGTGATACGTCATACGTTATACGTTATACGTTCTACGTTATACGTTATACGTTATACGTTACACGTTATACGTTATACGTTATACGTTATACGTTCTACGTTCTACGTTATACGTTATACGTTATACGTTATACGTTATACGTTATACGTTATACGTTACACGTTATACGTTATACGTTATACGTTACACGTTATACGTTATACGTTATACGTTATACGTTATACGTTATACGTTATACGTTATACGTTATACGTTATACGTTATACGTTATACGTTATACGTTATACGCTATACGTTATACGTTATACGTTATACGTTATACGTTATACGTTATACGTTATACGTTATATGTTATACGTTATACGTTATACGTTATACGTTATACGTTATACGTTATACGTTATACGTTATACGTTATACGTTATACGTTATACGTTATACGTTATACGTTATACGTTATACATTATACGTTATACGTTATACGTTATACGTTATACGTTATACGTCATTCGTTATACGTTAGACGTTACACAATATAGGTTATACGTTATACGCTATACGTTATACGTTATACGTTATACGTTATACGTTATACGTAATACGTTATACGTTATACGTTATACGTTATACGTTATACGTTATAAGTTATACGTTATACGATATACGTTATACGTTATACGTTATACAGTATACGTTATACGTTATACGCTATACGTTATACGTTATACGTTATACGTTATACGTTATACGTAATACGTTATGCGTCATACGTTATACGTTAGACGTTACACGTTATATGTTATACGTTATACGTTATACGTTATACGTTATACGTTATACGTTATACGTTATACGTTATACGTTATACGTTATACGTTATACGTTATACGTTATACGTTATACGTTATACGTTATACGTTATACGTTATACGTTATACGTTATACGTTATACGTTATACGTTATACGTTATACGTTATACGTTATACGTTATACGTTATACGTTATACGTTATACGTTATACGTTATACGTTATACGTTATACGTTATACGTTATACGTTATACGTTATACGTTATACGTTGTACGTTATACGTTATACGTTATACGTTATACATTATACGTTATACGTTATACGTTATACGTTATACGTTATACGTTATACGTTATAGAATATACGTTATAGGTTATACGTTATACGTTATACGTTATACGTTATAAGTTATACGTTATACGTTATACGTTATACGTTATACGTTATACGTTATACGTTATACGTTATACGTTATACGTTATACGTTATACGTTATACGTTATACGTTATAAGTTATACGTTATACGTTATACGTTATACGTTATACGTTATACGTTATACGTTATACGTCATTCGTTATACGTTAGACGTTACACAATATAGGTTATACGTTATACATTATACGTTATACGTTTTACGTTATACGTTATACGTTATACGTTATACGTTATACGTTATACGTTAAACGTTATACGTTATACGTTATACGTTATACGCTATACGTTATACGTTATACGTTATACGTTATACGTTATACGTTATACGTTCTACGTTATACGTTATACGTTATACGTTATACGTTATGCGTTATACGTTATGCGTTATACGTTATACGTTATACGTTATACGTTATACGTTATACGTTATACGTTATACGTTATACGTTATACGTTATACGTTATACGTTATACGTTATACGTTGTACGTTATACGTTATACGTTACACGTTATACATTATACGTTATACGTTATACGTTATACGTTATACGTTATACGGTATACGTTATACGTTATACGTTATACGTTATACGTTATACGTTATACGTTATACCTTATACGTTATACGTTATACGTTATGCGTCATACGTTATACGTTATCCGTTATACGTTATACGTTATACGTTATACGTTATACGTTATACGTTATACGTTATACGTCATTCGTTATACGTTAGACGTTACACAATATAGGTTATACGTTATACGTTATACGTTATACGTTTTACGTTATACGTTATACGTTATACGTTATACGTTATACGTTATACGTTATACGTTATACGTTATACGTTATACGTTATACGTTATACGTTATACGTTATACGCTATACGTTATACGTTATACGCTATATCGTTTATACGTTATACGTTATACGTTATACGTTATACGTCATACGTTATACGTTATACGTTAGACGTTATAAGTTATACGTTATACGTTATACGTCGTACGTTATACGTTATGCGTCATACGTTATACGTTATACGTTATAGGACATACCTTATTCGTGATACGTCATACGTTACTCGTTATACGTTATACGTTATACGTTCTACGTTATACGTTATACGTTATTCGTTATACGTTATAGGTCATACCTTATTCGTGATACGTCATACGTTATACGTTATACGTTCTACGTTATACGTTATACGTTATACGTTACACGTTATACGTTATACGTTATACGTTATACGTTCTACGTTCTACGTTATACGTTATACGTTATACGTTATACGTTATACGTTATACGTTATACGTTACACGTTATACGTTATACGTTATACGTTACACGTTATACGTTATACGTTATACGTTATACGTTATACGTTATACGTTATACGTTATACGTTATACGTTATACGTTATACGTTATACGTTATACGTTATACGCTATACGTTATACGTTATACGTTATACGTTATACGTTATACGTTATACGTTATACGTTATACGTTATACGTTATACGGTATACGTTATACGTTATACGTTATAGGTTATACGTAATACGTTATACGTTATACGTTATACGTTATACGTAATACGTTATACGTTATACGTTATACGATATACGTTATACGTTATACGTTATACGTTATACGTTATACGTTATACGTTATACGTTATACGTTATACGTTATACGTCATACGTTATACGTTATACGTTATACGTTATACGTTATACGTTATACGTTATACGTTATACGTTATACGTTATACGTTATACGATATACGTTATACGTTATACGTTATACGTTATACGTTATACGTTATACGTAATACGTTATACGTTATACGTTATACGTTATACGTTATACGTTATACGTTATACGTTATACGTTATACGTTATACGTTATACGTTATACGTTATACGTTATACGTTATACGTTATACGTTATACGTTATACGTAATACGTTATACGTTATACGTTATACGTTATACGTTATACGTTATACGTTATACGTTATACGTTATACGTTATACGTTATACGTTATACGTTATACGTTATACGTTATACGTTATACGTTATACGTTATACGTTATACGTTATACGTTATACGTTATACGTTATACGTTATATCGTTTATACGTTATACGTAATACGTTATACGTTATACGTCATACGTTATACGTTATACGATATAAGTTATACGTTATACGTTATACGTTATACGTTATACGTTATACGTCATAGGTTATACGTTATACGTCATACGTTATACGTTATACGTTATACGTTATACGTTATACGTTATACGTTATACGTTATACGTTATACGTTATACGTTATACGTTATACGTTATACGTTATACGTTATACGTTATACGTTATACGTTATACGTTGTACGATATACGTTATACGTTATACGTTATACATTATACGTTATACGTTATACGTTATACGTTATACGTTATACGTCATTCGTTATACGTTAGACGTTACACAATATAGGTTATACGTTATACGTTATACGTTATACGTTTTACGTTATACGTTATACGTTATACGTTATACGTTATACGTTATACGTTAAAAGTTATACGTTATACGTTATACGTTATACGCTATACGTTATACGTTATACGTTATACGTTATACGTTATACGTTATACGTTATACGTCATACGTTATACGTTACGCTTTATACGTTACACGTTATACGTTATACGTTATACGTTATACGTTATACGTTATACGTTATACGTTATATGTTATACGTTATACAATATACGTTATACGTCATTCGTTATACGTTAGATGTTACACAATATAGGTTATACGTTATACGTTATACGTTATACGTTATACGTTATACGTTATACGTTATACGTTATACGTTATACGTTATACGTTATACGTTATACGTTATGCGTTATACGTTATACGTTATATGTTATAGAATATACGTTATAGGTTATACGTTATACGTTATACGTTATACGTTATACGTTATAAGTTATACGTTATACGTTATACGTTATACATTATACGTTATACGTTATACGTTATACGTTATACGTTATACGTTATACGTTATACGTTATACGTTATACGTTATACGTTATACGCTATACGTTATACGTTATACGCTATATCGTTTATACGTTATACGTTATACGTTATACGTTATACGTCATACGTTATTCGTTATACGTTAGACGTTATAAGTTATACGTTATACGTTATACGTCGTACGTTATACGTTATGCGTCATACGTTATACGTTATACGTTATAGGACATACCTTATTCGTGATACGTCATACGTTATACGTTATACGTTATACGTTATACGTTCTACGTTATACGTTATACGTTATTCGTTATACGTTATAGGTCATACCTTATTCGTGATACGTCATACGTTATACGTTATACGTTCTACGTTATACGTTATACGTTATACGTTACACGTTATACGTTATACGTTATACGTTAAACGTTCTACGTTCTACGTTATACGTTATACGTTATACGTTATACGTTATACGTTATACGTTATACGTTACACGTTATACGTTATACGTTATACGTTACACGTTATACGTTATACGTTATACGTTATACGTTATACGTTATACGTTATACGTTATACGTTATACGTTATACGTTATACGTTATACGTTATACGTTATACGCTATACGTTATACGTTATACGTTATACGTTATACGTTATACGTTATACGTTATACGTTATACGTTATACGTTATACGTTATACGTTATACGTTATACGTTATACGTTATAGGTTATACGTAATACGTTATACGTTATACGTTATACGTAATACGTTATACGTTATACGTTATACGATATACGTTATACGTTATACGTTATACGTTATACGTTATACGTTATACGTTATACGTTATACGTTATACGTTATACGTCATACGTTATACGTTATACGTTATACGTTATACGTTATACGTTATACGTTATACGTTATACGTTATACGTTATACGATATACGTTATACGTTATACGTTATACGTTATACGTTATACGTTATACGTAATACGTTATACGTTATACGTTATACGTTATACGTTATACGTTATACGTTATACGTTATACGTTATACGTTATACGTTATACGTTATACGTTATACGTTATACGTTATACGTTATACGTTATACGTTATACGTTATACGTTATACGTTATATCGTTTATACGTTATACGTAATACGTTATACGTTATACGTCATACGTTATACGTTATACGATATAAGTTATACGTTATACGTTATACGTTATACGTTATACGTTATACGTCATAGGTTATACGTTATACGTTATACGTCATACGTTATACGTTATACGTTATACGTTATACGTTATACGTTATACGTTATACGTTATACGTTATACGTTATACGTTATACGTTATACGTTATACGTTATACGTTATACGTTATACGTTATACGTTATACGTTGTACGATATACGTTATACGTTATACGTTATACATTATACGTTATACGTTATACGTTATACGTTATACGTTATACGTCATTCGTTATACGTTAGACGTTACACAATATAGGTTATACGTTATACGTTATACGTTATACGTTTTACGTTATACGTTATACGTTATACGTTATACGTTATACGTTAAAAGTTATACGTTATACGTTATACGTTATACGCTATACGTTATACGTTATACGTTATACGTTATACGTTATACGTTATACGTTATACGTTATACGTCATACGTTATACGTTACGCTTTATACGTTATACGTTATACGTTATACGTTATACGTTATACGTTATACGTTATACGTTATACGTTATATGTTATTCGTTATACAATATACGTTATACGTCATTCGTTATACGTTAGATGTTACACAATATAGGTTATACGTTATACGTTATACGTTATACGTTATACGTTATACGTTATACGTTATACGTTATGCGTTATACGTTATACGTTATATGTTATAGAATATACGTTATAGGTTATACGTTATACGTTATACGTTATACGTTATACGTTATAAGTTATACGTTATACGTTATACGTTATACATTATACGTTATACGTTATACGTTATACGTTATACGTTATAGAATATACGTTATAGGTTATACGTTATACGTTATACGTTATACGATATACGTTATAAGTTATACGTTTTACGTTATACGTTATACGTTATACGTTATACGTTATACGTTATACGTTATACGTTATACGTTATACGTTATACGTTATACGTTATACGTTATACGTTATACGTTATAAGTTATACGTTATACGTTATACGTTATACGTTATACGTTATACGTTATACGTAATACGTTATACGTTAGAGGTCGTTCCTTATAGGTGATACGTCATACGTTATACGTTATACGTTATACGTTATACGTTATACGTTATACGTTATACGTTATACGTTATACGTTATACGTTATACGTTATACGTTATACGTTATACGTTATACGTTATACCTTATACGTTATACGTTATACGTTATGCGTCATACGTTATACGTTATATGTTATACGTTATAGGTCATACCTTATTCCTGATACGTCATACGTTATACGTTATACGTTCTACGTTATACGTTATACGTTATACGTTATAGGTCATACCTTATTCGTGATACGTCATACGTTATACGTTATACGTTATACGTTATACGTTATACGTCATACGTTATACGTTAGACGTTACGGGTTATACGTTATACGTTATACGTTATACGTTATACGTTATACGTTATACGTTATACGTTATACGTTATACGTTATACGTTATACGTTATACAATATACGTTATACGTCATTCGTTATACGTTAGATGTTACACAATATAGGTTATACGTTATACGTTATACAATATACGTTATACGTCATTCGTTATACGTTAGATGTTACACAATATAGGTTATACGTTATACGTTATACGTTATACGTTATACGTTATACGTTATACGTTATACGTTATACGTTATACGTTATACGTTATACGTTATACGTTATACGTTATACGTTATACGTTATACGTTATACGTTATACGTTATACGTTATACGTTATACGTTATACGTTATACGTTATACGTTATAGAATATACGTTATAGGATATACGTTATACGTTATACGTTATACGTTATACGTTATACGTTATACGTTATACGTTATACGTTATACGTTATACGTTATACGTTATACGTTATACGATATACGTTCTACGTTATACGTTATACGTTATACGTTATACGTTATATCGTTTATACGTTATACGTAATACGTTATACGTTATACGTCATACGTTATACGTTATACGATATAAGTTATACGTTATACGTTATACGTTATACGTTATACGTTATACGTCATACGTTATACGTTATACGTCATACGTTATACGTTATACGTTATACTATAGGTCATACCTTATTCGTGATACGTCATACGTTATACGTTATACGTTCTACGTTATACGTTATACGTTATATGTTACACGTTATACGTTATACGTTACACGTTCTACGTTCTACGTTATACGTTACACGTTATACGTTATACGTTATACGTTATGCGTTATACGTTATGCGTTATACGTTATACGTTATACGTTATACGTTATACGTTATACGTTATACGTTATACGTTATACGTTATACGTTATACGTTATACGTTATACGTTATACGTTATACGTTATACGTTATACGTTATACGTCATACGTTATACGTTATACGTTATACGTTATACGTTATACGTTATACGTTATACGTTATACGTTATACGTTATGCGTTATACGTTATACGTTATACGTTATACGTTATACGTTATACGTTATACCTTATACGTTATACGTTATACGTTATACGTTATACGTTATACATTATACGTTATATTATACGTCATTCGTTAAACGTTAGACGTTACACAATATAGGTTATACGTGATGCGTTATACGTTATACGTTATACGTTATACGTTATACGTTATACGTTATACGTTATACGTTATACGTTATACGTTATACGTTATACGTTATACGTTATACGTTATACGTTATACGTTATACGTTATACGTTATACGTTATACGTTATACGTCATACGTTATACGTTATACGTTATACGTTATACGTTATACGTTATACGTTATACGTTATACGTTATACGTTATACGTTATACGTTATACGTTATACGTTATACGTTATACGTTATACGTTATACGTTATACGTTATACCTTATAGGTTATACGTTATACGTTATGCGTCATACGTTATACGTTATACGTTATACGTTATAGGTCATACCTTATTCCTGATACGTCATACGTTATACGTTATACGTTATACGTTATACGTTATACGTTATACGTTATACCTTATACGTTATACGTTATACGTTATGCGTCATACGTTATACGATATACGTTATACGTTATAGGTCATACCTTATTCGTGATACGTCATACGTTATACGTTATACATTCTACGTTATACGTTATACGTTATACGTTATACGCTATACGTTATACGTTATACGTTATACGTTATACGTTATACGTTATACGTTATACATTATACGTTATATTATACGTCATTCGTTAAACGTTAGACGTTACACAATATAGGTTATACCTGATGCGTTATACGTTATACGTTATACGTTATACGTTATACCTTATACGTTATACGTTATACGTTATACGTTATACGTTATACATTATACGTTATATTATACGTCATTCGTTAAACGTTAGACGTTACACAATATAGGTTATACGTGATGCGTTATACGTTATACGTTATACGTTATACGTTATACGTTATACGTTATACGTTATACGTTATACGTTATACGTTATACGTTATACGTTATACGTTATACGTTATACGTTATACGTTATACGTTATACGTTATACGTTATACCTTATAGGTTATACGTTATACGTTATGCGTCATACGTTATACGTTATACGTTATACGTTATAGGTCATACCTTATTCCTGATACGTCATACGTTATACGTTATACGTTATACGTTATACGTTATACGTTATACGTTATACCTTATACGTTATACGTTATACGTTATGCGTCATACGTTATACGATATACGTTATACGTTATAGGTCATACCTTATTCGTGATACGTCATACGTTATACGTTATACATTCTACGTTATACGTTATACGTTATACGTTACACGTTATACGTTAGACGTTATAAGTTATACGTTATACGTTATACGTCGTACGTTATACGTTATGCGTCATACGTTATACGTTATACGTTATAGGACATACCTTATTCGTGATACGTCATACGTTACTCGTTATACGTTATACGTTATACGTTCTACGTTATACGTTATACGTTATTCGTTATACGTTATAGGTCATACCTTATTCGTGATACGTCATACGTTATACGTTATACGTTCTACGTTATACGTTATACGTTATACGTTACACGTTATACGTTATACGTTATACGTTATACGTTCTACGTTCTACGTTATACGTTATACGTTATACGTTATACGTTATACGTTATACGTTATACGTTACACGTTATACGTTATACGTTATACGTTACACGTTATACGTTATACGTTATACGTTATACGTTATACGTTATACGTTATACGTTATACGTTATACGTTATACGTTATACGTTATACGTTATACGTTATACGCTATACGTTATACGTTATACGTTATACGTTATACGTTATACGTTATACGTTATACGTTATACGTTATACGTTATACGTTATACGTTATACGTTATACGTTATAGGTTATACGTAATACGTTATACGTTATACGTTATACGTTATACGTAATACGTTATACGGTATACGTTATACGATATACGTTATACGTTATACGTTATACGTTATACGTTATACGTTATACGTTATACGTTATACGTTATACGTTATACGTCATACGTTATACGTTATACGTTATACGTTATACGTTATACGTTATACGTTATACGTTATACGTTATACGTTATACGTTATACGATATACGTTATACGTTATACGTTATACGTTATACGTTATACGTTATACGTAATACGTTATACGTTATACGTTATACGTTATACGTTATACGTTATACGTTATACGTTATACGTTATACGTTATACGTTATACGTTATACGTTATACGTTATACGTTATACGTTATACGTTATACGTTATACGTAATACGTTATACGTTATACGTTATACGTTATACGTTATACGTTATACGTTATACGTTATACGTTATACGTTATACGTTATACGTTATACGTTATACGTTATACGTTATACGTTATACGTTATACGTTATACGTTATACGTTATACGTTATACGTTATACGTTATATCGTTTATACGTTATACGTAATACGTTATACGTTATACGTCATACGTTATACGTTATACGATATAAGTTATACGTTATACGTTATACGTTATACGTTATACGTTATACGTCATAGGTTATACGTTATACGTCATACGTTATACGTTATACGTTATACGTTATACGTTATACGTTATACGTTATACGTTATACGTTATACGTTATACGTTATACGTTATACGTTATACGTTATACGTTATACGTTATACGTTATACGTTATACGTTGTACGATATACGTTATACGTTATACGTTATACATTATACGTTATACGTTATACGTTATACGTTATACGTTATACGTCATTCGTTATACGTTAGACGTTACACAATATAGGTTATACGTTATACGTTATACGTTATACGTTTTACGTTATACGTTATACGTTATACGTTATACGTTATACGTTATACGTTAAAAGTTATACGTTATACGTTATACGTTATACGCTATACGTTATACGTTATACGTTATACGTTATACGTTATACGTTATACGTTATACGTCATACGTTATACGTTACGCTTTATACGTTACACGTTATACGTTATACGTTATACGTTATACGTTATACGTTATACGTTATACGTTATATGTTATACGTTATACAATATACGTTATACGTCATTCGTTATACGTTAGATGTTACACAATATAGGTTATACGTTATACGTTATACGTTATACGTTATACGTTATACGTTATACGTTATACGTTATACGTTATACGTTATACGTTATACGTTATACGTTATGCGTTATACGTTATACGTTATATGTTATAGAATATACGTTATAGGTTATACGTTATACGTTATACGTTATACGTTATACGTTATAAGTTATACGTTATACGTTATACGTTATACATTATACGTTATACGTTATACGTTATACGTTATACGTTATACGTTATACGTTATACGTTATACGTTATACGTTATACGTTATACGCTATACGTTATACGTTATACGCTATATCGTTTATACGTTATACGTTATACGTTATACGTTATACGTCATACGTTATTCGTTATACGTTAGACGTTATAAGTTATACGTTATACGTTATACGTCGTACGTTATACGTTATGCGTCATACGTTATACGTTATACGTTATAGGACATACCTTATTCGTGATACGTCATACGTTATACGTTATACGTTATACGTTATACGTTCTACGTTATACGTTATACGTTATTCGTTATACGTTATAGGTCATACCTTATTCGTGATACGTCATACGTTATACGTTATACGTTCTACGTTATACGTTATACGTTATACGTTACACGTTATACGTTATACGTTATACGTTAAACGTTCTACGTTCTACGTTATACGTTATACGTTATACGTTATACGTTATACGTTATACGTTATACGTTACACGTTATACGTTATACGTTATACGTTACACGTTATACGTTATACGTTATACGTTATACGTTATACGTTATACGTTATACGTTATACGTTATACGTTATACGTTATACGTTATACGTTATACGTTATACGCTATACGTTATACGTTATACGTTATACGTTATACGTTATACGTTATACGTTATACGTTATACGTTATACGTTATACGTTATACGTTATACGTTATACGTTATACGTTATAGGTTATACGTAATACGTTATACGTTATACGTTATACGTAATACGTTATACGTTATACGTTATACGATATACGTTATACGTTATACGTTATACGTTATACGTTATACGTTATACGTTATACGTTATACGTTATACGTTATACGTCATACGTTATACGTTATACGTTATACGTTATACGTTATACGTTATACGTTATACGTTATACGTTATACGTTATACGATATACGTTATACGTTATACGTTATACGTTATACGTTATACGTTATACGTAATACGTTATACGTTATACGTTATACGTTATACGTTATACGTTATACGTTATACGTTATACGTTATACGTTATACGTTATACGTTATACGTTATACGTTATACGTTATACGTTATACGTTATACGTTATACGTTATACGTTATACGTTATATCGTTTATACGTTATACGTAATACGTTATACGTTATACGTCATACGTTATACGTTATACGATATAAGTTATACGTTATACGTTATACGTTATACGTTATACGTTATACGTCATAGGTTATACGTTATACGTTATACGTCATACGTTATACGTTATACGTTATACGTTATACGTTATACGTTATACGTTATACGTTATACGTTATACGTTATACGTTATACGTTATACGTTATACGTTATACGTTATACGTTATACGTTATACGTTATACGTTATACGTTGTACGATATACGTTATACGTTATACGTTATACATTATACGTTATACGTTATACGTTATACGTTATACGTTATACGTCATTCGTTATACGTTAGACGTTACACAATATAGGTTATACGTTATACGTTATACGTTATACGTTTTACGTTATACGTTATACGTTATACGTTATACGTTATACGTTAAAAGTTATACGTTATACGTTATACGTTATACGCTATACGTTATACGTTATACGTTATACGTTATACGTTATACGTTATACGTTATACGTCATAGGTTATACGTTACGCTTTATACGTTATACGTTATACGTTATACGTTATACGTTATACGTTATACGTTATACGTTATATGTTATTCGTTATACAATATACGTTATACGTCATTCGTTATACGTTAGATGTTACACAATATAGGTTATACGTTATACGTTATACGTTATACGTTATACGTTATACGTTATACGTTATACGTTATGCGTTATACGTTATACGTTATATGTTATAGAATATACGTTATAGGTTATACGTTATACGTTATACGTTATACGTTATACGTTATAAGTTATACGTTATACGTTATACGTTATACATTATACGTTATACGTTATACGTTATACGTTATACGTTATAGAATATACGTTATAGGTTATACGTTATACGTTATACGTTATACGATATACGTTATAAGTTATACGTTTTACGTTATACGTTATACGTTATACGTTATACGTTATACGTTATACGTTATACGTTATACGTTATACGTTATACGTTATACGTTATACGTTATACGTTATACGTTATACGTTATAAGTTATACGTTATACGTTATACGTTATACGTTATACGTTATACGTAATACGTTATACGTTAGAGGTCGTTCCTTATAGGTGATACGTCATACGTTATACGTTATACGTTATACGTTATACGTTATACGTTATACGTTATACGTTATACGTTATACGTTATACGTTATACGTTATACGTTATACGTTATACGTTATACGTTATACGTTATACCTTATACGTTATACGTTATACGTTATGCGTCATACGTTATACGTTATATGTTATACGTTATAGGTCATACCTTATTCCTGATACGTCATACGTTATACGTTATACGTTCTACGTTATACGTTATACGTTATACGTTATAGGTCATACCTTATTCGTGATACGTCATACGTTATACGTTATACGTTATACGTTATACGTTATACGTCATACGTTATACGTTAGACGTTACGGGTTATACGTTATACGTTATACGTTATACGTTATACGTTATACGTTATACGTTATACGTTATACGTTATACGTTATACAATATACGTTATACGTCATTCGTTATACGTTAGATGTTACACAATATAGGTTATACGTTATACGTTATACAATATACGTTATACGTCATTCGTTATACGTTAGATGTTACACAATATAGGTTATACGTTATACGTTATACGTTATACGTTATACGTTATACGTTATACGTTATACGTTATACGTTATACGTTATACGTTATACGTTATACGTTATACGTTATACGTTATACGTTATACGTTATACGTTATACGTTATACGTTATACGTTATACGTTATAGAATATACGTTATAGGATATACGTTATACGTTATACGTTATACGTTATACGTTATACGTTATACGTTATACGTTATACGTTATACGTTATACGTTATACGTTATACGTTATACGATATACGTTCTACGTTATACGTTATACGTTATACGTTATACGTTATATCGTTTATACGTTATACGTAATACGTTATACGTTATACGTCATACGTTATACGTTATACGATATAAGTTATACGTTATACGTTATACGTTATACGTTATACGTTATACGTCATACGTTATACGTTATACGTCATACGTCATACGTTATACGTTATACGTTATACTATAGGTCATACCTTATTCGTGATACGTCATACGTTATACGTTATACGTTCTACGTTATACGTTATACGTTATATGTTACACGTTATACGTTATACGTTACACGTTCTACGTTCTACGTTATACGTTACACGTTATACGTTATACGTTATACGTTATGCGTTATACGTTATGCGTTATACGTTATACGTTATACGTTATACGTTATACGTTATACGTTATACGTTATACGTTATACGTTATACGTTATACGTTATACGTTATACGTTATACGTTATACGTTATACGTTATACGTTATACGTCATACGTTATACGTTATACGTTATACGTTATACGTTATACGTTATACGTTATACGTTATACGTTATACGTTATGCGTTATACGTTATACGTTATACGTTATACGTTATACGTTATACGTTATACCTTATACGTTATACGTTATACGTTATACGTTATACGTTATACATTATACGTTATATTATACGTCATTCGTTAAACGTTAGACGTTACACAATATAGGTTATACGTGATGCGTTATACGTTATACGTTATACGTTATACGTTATACGTTATACGTTATACGTTATACGTTATACGTTATACGTTATACGTTATACGTTATACGTTATACGTTATACGTTATACGTTATACGTTATACGTTATACGTTATACGTTATACGTCATACGTTATACGTTATACGTTATACGTTATACGTTATACGTTATACGTTATACGTTATACGTTATACGTTATACGTTATACGTTATACGTTATACGTTATACGTTATACGTTATACGTTATACGTTATACGTTATACCTTATAGGTTATACGTTATACGTTATGCGTCATACGTTATACGTTATACGTTATACGTTATAGGTCATACCTTATTCCTGATACGTCATACGTTATACGTTATACGTTATACGTTATACGTTATACGTTATACGTTATACCTTATACGTTATACGTTATACGTTATGCGTCATACGTTATACGATATACGTTATACGTTATAGGTCATACCTTATTCGTGATACGTCATACGTTATACGTTATACATTCTACGTTATACGTTATACGTTATACGTTATACGCTATACGTTATACGTTATACGTTATACGTTATACGTTATACGTTATACGTTATACATTATACGTTATATTATACGTCATTCGTTAAACGTTAGACGTTACACAATATAGGTTATACCTGATGCGTTATACGTTATACGTTATACGTTATACGTTATACGTTATACGTTATACGTTATACGTTATACGTTATACGTTATACGTTATACGTTATACGTTATACGTTATACGTTATACGTTATACGTTATACGTTATACGCTATACGTTATACGTTATACGCTATATCGTTTATACGTTATACGTTATACGTTAGACGTCATACGTTATACGTTATACGTTAGACGTTATAAGTTATACGTTATACGTTATACGTCATACGTTATACGTTATGCGTCATACGTTATACGTTATACGTTATAGGACATACCTTATTCGTGATACGTCATACGTTATACGTTATACGTTATACGTTCTACGTTATACGTTATACGTTATACGTTATACGTTATAGGTCATACCTTATTCGTGATACGTCATACGTTATACGTTCTACGTTATACGTCATACGTTATACGTTATACGTTATACGTTATACGTTATACGTTATACGTTATACGTTATACGTTATACGTTATACGTTATACGTTATACATTATACGTTATACGTTATACGTTATACGTTATACGTTATAGAATATACGTTATAGGTTATACGTTATACGTTATACGTTATACGTTACACGTTATACGTTGTACGTTATACGTTATACGTTACACGTTATACGTTATACGTTTTACGTTATACGTTATACGTTATACGTTATACGTTATACGTTATACGTTATACGTTATACGTTATACGTTATACGTTATACGTTATACGTTATACGTTATACGTTATACGTCATACGTTATACGTTATACGTTATACGTTATACGTTATACGTTATACGTTATACGTTATACGTTATACGTTATACGTTATACGTTCTACGTTATACGTTATACGTTATACGTTACACGTTATACGTTACACGTTATACGTTATACGTTCTACGTTCTACGTTATACGCTATACGTTATACGCTATACGTTATACGTTATACGTTATACGTTATACGTTATACGTTATACGTTATACGTTATACGTTATACGTTATACGTTATACGTTATACGTTATACGTTATACGTTATACGTTATACGTTATACGTTATACGTTATACGTTATACGTTATACGTTATACGTTATACGTTATACGTTATACGTTATACGTTATACGTTATACGTTATACGTTATACGTTATACGTTATACGTTATACGTTATACGTTATACGTAATACGTTATACGTTAGAGGTCGTTCCTTATAAGTGATACGTCATACGTTATACGTTATACGTTATACGTTATACGTTATACGTTATACGTTATACGTTATACGTTATACGTTATACGTTATACGTTATACGTTATACGTTATACGTTATACGTTATACGTTATACGTTATACGTTATACGTTATACGTCATACGTTATACGTTATACGTTATACGTTATAGGTCATACCTTATTCCTGATACGTCATACGTTATACGTTATACGTTATACGTTATACGTTATACGTTATACGTTATACCTTATACGTTATACGTTATACGTTATGCGTCATACGTTATACGATATACGTTATACGTTATAGGTCATACCTTATTCGTGATACGTCATACGTTATACGTTATACATTCTACGTTATACGTTATACGTTATAGGTTATACGCTATACGTTATACGTTATACGTTATACGTTATACGTTATACGTTATACGTTATACATTATACGTTATATTATACGTCATTCGTTAAACGTTAGACGTTACACAATATAGGTTATACCTGATGCGTTATACGTTATACGTTATACGTTATACGTTATACGTTATACGTTATACGTTATACGTTATACGTTATACGTTATACGTTATACGTTATACGTTATACGTTATACGTTATACGTTATACGTTATACGTTATACGCTATACGTTATACGTTATACGATATATCGTTTATACGTTATACGTTATACGTTAGACGTCATACGTTATACGTTATACGTTAGACGTTATAAGTTATACGTTATACGTTATACGTCATACGTTATACGTTATGCGTCATACGTTATACGTTATACGTTATAGGACATACCTTATTCGTGATACGTCATACGTTATACGTTATACGTTATACGTTCTACGTTATACGTTATACGTTATACGTTATACGTTATAGGTCATACCTTATTCGTGATACGTCATACGTTATACGTTCTACGTTATACGTCATACGTTATACGTTATACGTTATACGTTATACGTTATACGTTATACGTTATACGTTATACGTTATACGTTATACGTTATACGTTATACATTATACGTTATACGTTATACGTTATACGTTATACGTTATAGAATATACGTTATAGGTTATACGTTATACGTTATACGTTATACGTTACACGTTATACGTTGTACGTTATACGTTATACGTTACACGTTATACGTTATACGTTATACGTTATACGTTATACGTTATACGTTATACGTTATACGTTATACGTTATACGTTATACGTTATACGTTATACGTTATACGTTATACGTTATACGTTATACGTTATACGTCATACGTTATACGTTATACGTTATACGTTATACGTTATACGTTATACGTTATACGTTATACGTTATACGTTATACGTTATACGTTCTACGTTATACGTTATACGTTATACGTTACACGTTATACGTTACACGTTATACGTTATACGTTCTACGTTCTACGTTATACGCTATACGTTATACGCTATACGTTATACGTTATACGTTATACGTTATACGTTATACGTTATACGTTATACGTTATACGTTATACGTTATACGTTATACGTTATACGTTATACGTTATACGTTATACGTTATACGTTATACGTTATACGTTATACGTTATACGTTATACGTTATACGTTATACGTTATACGTTATACGTTATACGTTATACGTTATACGTTATACGTTATACGTTATACGTAATACGTTATACGTTAGAGGTCGTTCCTTATAAGTGATACGTCATACGTTATACGTTATACGTTATACGTTATACGTTATACGTTATACGTTATACGTTATACGTTATACGTTATACGTTATACGTTATACGTTATACGTTATACGTTATACGTTATACGTTATACGTTATACGTTATACGTTATACGTTATACGTTATACATTATACGTTATACGTTATACGTTATACGTTATACGTTATACGTTATACGTTATACGTTATACATTATACGTTATATTATACGTCATTCGTTAAACGTTAGACGTTACACAATATAGGTTATACCTGATGCGTTATACGTTATACGTTATACGTTATACGTTATACGTTATACGTTATACGTTATACGTTATACGTTATACGTTATACGTTATACGTTATACGTTATACGTTATACGTTATACGTTATACGTTATACGCTATACGTTATACGTTATACGCTATATCGTTTATACGTTATACGTTATACGTTAGACGTCATACGTTATACGTTATACGTTAGACGTTATAAGTTATACGTTATACGTTATACGTCATACGTTATACGTTATGCGTCATACGTTATACGTTATACGTTATAGGACATACCTTATTCGTGATACGTCATACGTTATACGTTATACGTTATACGTTCTACGTTATACGTTATACGTTATACGTTATACGTTATAGGTCATACCTTATTCGTGATACGTCATACGTTATACGTTATACGTTCTACGTTATTCGTTATACGTTATACGTTACACGTTATACGTTATACGTTATACGTTATACGTTCTACGTTCTACGTTATACGTTATACGTTGTACGTTATACGTTATACGTTATACGTTATACGTTAGACGTTACACAATATAGGGTATACGTGATACGTTATACGTTATACGTTATACGTTATACGTTATACGTCATACGTTATACGTTATACGATATAAGTTATACGTTATACGTTATACGTTATACGTTATACGTCATACGTTATACGTTATACGTTCTACGTTATACGTTATACGTTATACGTTACACGTTATACGTTATACGTTATACGTTATACGTTCTACGTTCTACGTTATACGCTATACGTTATACGTTATACGTTATACGTTATACGTTATACGTTATACGTTATACGATATACGTTATACGTTATACGTTATACGTTATACGTTATACGTTATACGTTATACGTTATACGTTATACGTTATACGTTATACGTTATACGTTATACGTTATACGTTATACGTTATACGTTATACGTTATACGTTATACGTTATACGTTATACGTTATACGTTATACGTTATACGTTATACGTTATACGTTATACGTTATACGTTATACGTTATACGTTATACGTTATACGTTATACGTTATACGTTATACGTTATACGTAATACGTTATACGTTAGAGGTCGTTCCTTATAAGTGATACGTCATACGTTATACGTTATACGTTATACGTTATACGTTATACGTTATACGTTATACGTTATACGTTATACGTTATACGTTATACGTTATACGATACACGTTCTACGTTATACGTTATACGTTATACGTTATACGTTATACGTTATACGTTATACGTTATACGTTATACGTTATACGTTATACGTTATACGTTATACGTTATACGTTATACGTTATACGTTATATCGTTTATACGTTATACGTAATACGTTATACGTTATACGTCATACGTTATACGTTATACGATATAAGTTATACGTTATACGTTATACGTTATACGTTATACGTTATACGTTATACGTTATACGTTATACGTTATACGTTATACGTTATACGTTATACGTTATACGTTATACGTTATACGTTATACGTTATACGTTATACGTTATACGTTATACGTTATACGTTATACGTTATACGTTATACGTTATACGTTATACGTTATACGTTATACGTTATACGTTATACGTTATACGTTATACGTTATACGTAATACGTTATACGTTAGAGGTCGTTCCTTATAAGTGATACGTCATACGTTATACGTTATACGTTATACGTTATACGTTATACGATATACGTTATACGTTATACGTTATACATTATACGTTATACGTCATTCGTTATACGTTAGACGTTACACAATATAGGTTATACGTGATACGTTATACGTTATATGTTATACGTTATACGTTATACGTTATACGTTATACGTTATACGTTATACGTTATACGTTATACGTTATACGTTATACGCTATACGTTATACGTTATACGTTATACGTTATACGTTATACGTTTGACGTCATACGTTATGCGTTATACGTTAGACGTTATAAGTTATACGTTATACGTTATACGTCATACGTTATACGTTATGCGTCATACGTTATACGTTATACGTTATACGTTATAGGTCATACCTTATTCGTGATACGTCATACCTTATACGTTATACGTTCTACGTTATACGTTATACGTTATACGTTATAGGTCATACCTTATTCGTGATACGTCATACGTTATACGTTATACGTTCTACGTTATACGTTATATGTTATACGTTACACGTTATACGTTATACGTTATACGTTATACGTTCTACGTTCTACGTTATACGCTATACGTTATACGTTATACGTTATACGTTATACGTTATACGTTATACGTTATACGATATACGTTATACGTTATACGTTATACGTTATACGTTATACGTTATACGTTATACGTTATACGTTATACGTTATACGTTATACGTTATACGTTATACGTTATACGTTATACGTTATACGTTATACGTTATACGTTATACCTTATACGTTATACGTTATACGTTATACGTTATACGTTATACGTTATACGTTATACGTTATACGTTATACGTAATACGTTATACGTTAGATGTCGTTCCTTATAAGTGATACGTCATACGTTATACGTTATACGTTATACGTTATACGTTATACGTTATACGTTATACGTTATACGCTATACGTTATACGTTATACGTTATACGTTATACGTTATACGTTATACGTTATACGTTATACGTTATACGATATACGTTATACGTTATACGTTATACGTTATACGTTATACGTTATACGTTATACGTTATACGTTATACGTTATACGTTATACGTTATACGTTATACGTTATACGTTATATCGTTTATACGTTATACGTAATACGTTATACGTTATACGTCATACGTTATACGTTATACGATATAAGTTATACGTTATACGTTATACGTTATACGTTATACGTTATACGTTATACGTTATACGTTATACGTTATACGTTATACGTTATACGTTATACGTTATACGTTATACGTTATACGTTATACGTTATACGTTATACGTTATACGTTATACGTTATACGTTATACGTTATACGTTATACGTTATACGTTATACGTTATACGTTATACGTTATACGTTATACGTTATACGTAATACGTTATACGTTAGAGGTCGTTCCTTATAAGTGATACGTCATACGTTATACGTTATACGTTATACGTTATACGATATACGTTCTACGTTATACGTTATACGTTATACGTTATACGTTATACGTTATACGTCATACGTTATACGTTATACGTTCCACGTTATACGTTATACGTTATACGTTATACGTTATACGTTATACGTTATACGTTATACGTTATACGTCATACGTTATACGTTATACGTTATACGTTATACGTTATACGTTATACGTTATACGTTATACGTTATACGTTATACGTTATACGTTATACGTTATACGTTATACGTTATACGTTATGCGTTATACGTTATACGTTATACGTTATACGTTATACCTTATACGTTATACGTTATACGTTATGCGTCATACGTTATACGTTATACGTTATACGTTATAGGTCATACCTTATTCCTGATACGTCATACGTTATACGTTATACGTTCTACGTTATACGTTATACGTTATACGTTATAGCTCATACCTTATTCGTGATACGTCATACGTTATACGTTATACGTTATACGTTATAGCTCATACCTTATTCGTGATACGTCATACGTTATACGTTATACATTCTACGTTATACGTTATACGTTATACGTTATACGCTATACGTTATACGTTATACGTTATACGTTATACGTCTATCGTTATACGTTATACGTTATACGTCTATCGTTATACGTTAGACGTTACACAATATAGGGTATACGTGATACGTTATACGTTATACGTTATACGTTATACGTTATACGTTATACGTTATACGTTATACGTTATACGTTATACGTTATACGTTATACGTTATACGTTATACGTTATACGTTATACGTTATACCTTATACGTTATACGTTATACGTTATACGTTATACGTTATACGTTATACGTTATACGTTATACGTTATACGTTATACGTTATACGTTATACGTTATACGTTATACGTTATACGTTATACGTTATACGTTATACGTTATACGTTATACATTATACGTTATATTATACGTCATTCGTTAAACGTTAGACGTTACACAATATAGGTTATACGTGATGCGTTATACGTTATACGTTATACGTTATACGTTATACGTTATACGTTATACGTTATACGTTATACGTTATACGTTATACGTTATACGTTATACGTTATACGTTATACGTTATACGTTATACGTTATACGCTATATCGTTTATACGTTATACGTTATACGTTATACGTCATACGTTATACGTTATACGTTAGACGTTATAAGTTATACGTTATACGTTATACGTCATACGTTATACGTTATGCGTCATACGTTATACGTTATACGTTATAGGACATACCTTATTCGTGATACGTCATACGTTATACGTTATACGTTATACGTTCTACGTTATACGTTATACGTTATACGTTATACGTTATAGGTCATACCTTATTCGTGATACGTCATACGTTATACGTTATACGTTCTACGTTATACGTTATACGTTATACGTTACACGTTATACGTTATACGTTATACGTTATACGTTCTACGTTCTACGTTATACGTTATACGTTATACGTTATACGTTATACGTTATACGTTATACGTTACACGTTATACGTTATACGTTATACGTTACACGTTATACGTTATACGTTATACGTTATACGTTATACGTTATACGTTATACGTTATACGTTATACGTTATACGTTATACGTTATACGTTATACGTTATACGTTATACGTTATACGCTATACGTTATACGTTATACGTTATACGTTATACGTTATACGTTATACGTTATACGTTATACGTTATACGTTATACGTTATACGTTATACGATATACGTTATAGGTTATACGTAATACGTTATACGTTACACGTTATACATAATACGTTATACGTTATACGTTATACGATATACGTTATACGTTATACGTTATACGTTATACGTTATACGTTATACGTTATACGTTATACGTTATACGTTATACGTCATACGTTATACGTTATACGTTATACGTTATACGTTATACGAAATACGTTATACGTTATACGTTATACGTTATACGATATACGTTATACGTTATACGTTATACGTTATACGTTATACGTTATACGTAATACGTTATACGTTATACGTTATACGTTATACATTATACGTTATACGTTATACGTTATACGTTATACGTTGTACGTTATACGTTATACGTTATACGTTATACGTTATACGTTATACGTTATACGTTATATCGTTTATACGTTATACGTAATACGTTATACGTTATACGTCATACGTTATACGTTATACGATATAAGTTATACGTTATACGTTATACGTTATACGTTATACGTTATACGTCATATGTTATACGTTATACGTCATACGTTATACGTTATACGTTATACGTTATAGGTCATACCTTATTCGTGATACGTCATACGTTATACGTTATACGTTATACGTTATACGTTATACGTTATACGTTATACGTTATACGTTATACGTTATACGTTATACGTTATACGTTATACGTTATACGTTATACGTCATACGTTATACGTTATACGTTATACGTTATACGTTATACGTTATACGTCATACGTTATACGTTATACGTTATACGTTATACGTAATACGTTCTACGTTATACGTAATACGTTATACGTTATACGTTATACGTTATACGTTATACGTTATACGTTATACGTTATACGTTATACGTTATACGTTATACGTTATACGTTATACGTTATACGTTATACGTTATACGTTATACGTTATACGTTATACGTTGTACGTTCTACGTTATACGTTATACGTTATACATTATACGTTATACGTTATACGTTATACGTTATACGTTATAGAATATACGTTATAGGTTATACGTTATACGTTATACGTTATACGTTATAAGTTATACGTTATACGATATACGTTATACGTTATACGTTATACGTTATGCTTTATACGTTATACGTTATACGTTATACACTATACGTTATACGTTATACGTTATACGTTATACGTTATACGTTATACGTAATACGTTATACGTTATACTATATAAGTTATACGTTATACGCTATACGTTATACGTTATACGTTATACGTTATACGATATACGTAATACGTTATGCGTCATACGTTATACGTTAGACGTTACACGTTATATGTTATACGTTATACGTTATACGTTATACGTTATACGTTATACGTTATACGTTATACGTTGTACGTTATACGTTATACGTTATACGTTATACATTATACGTTATACGTTATACGTTATACGTCATACGCTATACGTTATACGTTATACGTTATACGTAATACGTTCTACGTTATACGTAATACGTTATACGTTATACGTTATACGTTATACGTTATACGTTATACGTTATACGTTATACGTTATACATTATACGTTATACGTTATACGTTATACGTTATACGTTATACGTTATACGTTATACGTTATACGTTATACGTTATACGTTGTACGTTCTACGTTATACGTTATACGTTATACATTATACGTTATACGTTATACGTTATACGTTATACGTTATACGTTATAGAATATACGTTATAGGTTATACGTTATACGTTATACGTTATACGTTATAAGTTATACGTTATACGATATACGTTATACGTTATACGTTATACGTTATGCTTTATACGTTATACGTTATACGCTATACGTTATACGTTATACGTTATACGTTATACGTTATACGTAATACGTTATACGTTATACTATATAAGTTATACGTTATACGCTATACGTTATACGTTATACGTTATACGTTATACGATATACGTAATACGTTATGCGTCATACGTTATACGTTAGACGTTACACGTTATATGTTATACGTTATACGTTATACGTTATACGTTATACGTTATACGTTATACGTTATACGTTGTACGTTATACGTTATACGTTATACGTTATACATTATACGTTATACGTTATACGTTATACGTTATACGTTATACGTTATAGAATATACGTTATAGGTTATACGTTATACGTTATACGTTATACGTTATAAGTTATACGTTATACGATATACGTTATACGTTATACGTTATACTATATACGTTATACGTTATACGCTATACGTTACACGTTATACGTTATACGTTATACGTTATACGTAATACGTTATGCGTCATACGTTATACGTTAGACGTTACACGTTATATGTTATACGTTATACGTTATACGTTATACGTTATACGTTATACGTTATACGTTATACGTTATACGTTATACGTTATACGTTATACGTTATACGTTATACGTTATACGTTATACGTTATACGTTATACGTTATACGTTATACGTTATACGTTATACGTTATACGTTATACGTTATACGTTGTACGTTATACGTTATACGTTATACGTTATACATTATACGTTATACGTTATACGTTATACGTTATACGTTATACGTTATACGTTATAGAATATACGTTATAGGTTATACGTTATACGTTATACGTTATACGTTATAAGTTATACGTTATACGTTATACGTTATACGTTATACGTTATACGTTATACGTTATACGTTATACGTTATACGTTATACGTTATACGTTATACGTTATACGTTATACGCTATACGTTATACGTTATACGTCATTCGTTATACGTTAGACGTTACACAATATAGCTTATACGTTATACGTTATACGTTATACGTTATACGTTTTACGTTATACGTTATACGTTATACGTTATACGTTATACGTTATACGTTAAACGTTATACGTTATACGTTATACGTTATACGTTATACGTTATACGTTATACGTTATACGTTATACGTTATATCGTTTATACGTTATACGTAATACGTTATACGTTATACGTCATACGTTATACGTTATACGATATAAGTTATACGTTATACGTCATACGTTATACGTTATACGTTATACGTTATACGTTATACGTTATACGTTATACGTTATACGTTATACGTTATACGTTATACGTTATACGTTATACGTTATACGTTATACGTTATACGTTATACGTTATACGTTATACGTTATACGTTATACGTTATACGTTATACGTTATACGTTATACGTTATACGTTATACGTTATACGTTATACGTTATACGTTATACGTTATACGTTATACGTTATACGTAATACGTTATACGTTAGAGGTCGTTCCTTATAAGTGATACGTCATACGTTATACGTTATACGTTATACGTTATACGTTATACGTTATACGTTGTACGTTCTACGTTATACGTTATACGTTATACATTATACGTTATACGTTATACGTTATACGTTATACGT
The DNA here is from genome assembly GCF_051014685.1 of Ptiloglossa arizonensis. Lineage (NCBI taxonomy): Eukaryota > Metazoa > Arthropoda > Insecta > Hymenoptera > Colletidae > Ptiloglossa > Ptiloglossa arizonensis. Next base: position 208,983 of record NW_027478613.1, on the reverse strand, counting down.
TATAGAATATACGTTATAGGTTATACGTTATACGTTATACGTTATACGTTATAAGTTATACGTTATACGATTACGTTATACGTTATACGTTATACGTTATGCTATATACGTTGTACGTTATACGCTATACGTTATACGTTATACGTTATACGTTATACATTATACGTTATACGTTATACGTTATACGTTATACGTTATAGAATATACGTTATAGGTTATACGTTATACGTTATACGTTATACGTTATAAGTTATACGTTATACGATATACGTTATACGTTATACGTTATACGTTATGCTATATACGTTATACGTTATACGCTATACGTTATACGTTATACGTTATACGTTATACGTTATACGTAATACGTTATACGTTATACTATATAAGTTATACGTTATACGCTATACGTTATACGTTATACGTTATACGTTATACGATATACGTAATACGTTATGCGTCATACGTTATACGTTAGACGTTACACGTTATATGTTATACGTTATACGTTATACGTTATACGTTATACGTTATACGTTATACGTTATACGTTATACGTTATACGTTGTACGTTATACGTTATAAGTTATACGTTATACGATATACGTTATACGTTATACGTTATACGTTATGCTTTATACGTTATACGTTATACGCTATACGTTATACGTTATACGTTATACGTTATACGTTATACGTAATACGTTATACGTTATACGTTATACTATATACGTTATACGTTATACGCTATACGTTACACGTTATACGTTATACGTTATACGTTATACGTAATACGTTATGCGTCATACGTTATACGTTAGACGTTACACGTTATATGTTATACGTTATACGTTATACGTTATACGTTATACGTTATACGTTATACGTTATACGTTATACGTTATACGTTATACGTTATACGTTATACGTTATACATTATACGTTATACGTTATACGTTATACGTTATACGTTATAGAATATACGTTATAGGTTATACGTTATACGTTATACGTTATACGTTATAAGTTATACGTTATACGATATACGTTATACGTTATACGTTATACGTTATGCTTTATACGTTATACGTTATACGCTATACGTTATACGTTATACGTTATACGCTATACGTTATACGTAATACGTTATACGTTATACTATATAAGTTATACGTTATACGCTATACGTTATACGTTATACGTTATACGTTATACGATATACGTAATACGTTATGCGTCATACGTTATACGTTAGACGTTACACGTTATATGTTATACGTTATACGTTATACGTTATACGTTATACGTTATACGTTATACGTTATACGTTGTACGTTATACGTTATACGTTATACGTTATACATTATACGTTATACGTTATACGTTATACGTTATACGTTATAGAATATACGTTATAGGTTATACGTTATACGTTATACGTTATACGTTATAAGTTATACGTTATACGATATACGTTATACGTTATACGTTATACGTTATGCTTTATACGTTATACGTTATACGCTATACGTTATACGTTATACGTTATACGTTATACGTTATACGTAATACGTTATACGTTATACTATATAAGTTATACGTTATACGCTATACGTTATACGTTATACGTTATACGTTATACGATATACGTAATACGTTATGCGTCATACGTTATACGTTAGACGTTACACGTTATATGTTATACGTTATACGTTATACGTTATACGTTATACGTTATACGTTATACGTTATACGTTATACGTTATACGTTATACGTTATACGTTATACGTTATACGTTATACGTTATACGTTATACGTTATACGTTATACGTTATACGTAATACGTTATACGTTAGAGGTCGTTCCTTATAAGTGATACGTCATACGTTATACGTTATACGTTATACGTTATACGTTATAAGTTATACGTTATACGATATACGTTATACGTTATACGTTCTACGTTATACGTTATACGTTATACATTATACGTTATACGTTATACGTTATACGTTATACGTTATAGAATATACGTTATAGGTTATACGTTATACGTTATACGTTATACGTTATAAGTTATACGTTATACGATATACGTTATACGTTATACGTTATACGTTATGCTTTATACGTTATACGTTATACGCTATACGTTATACGTTATACGTTATACGTTATACGTTATACGTAATACGTTATACGTTATACTATATAAGTTATACGTTATACGCTATACGTTATACGTTATACGTTATACGTTATACGATATACGTAATACGTTATGCGTCATACGTTATACGTTAGACGTTACACGTTATATGTTATACGTTATACGTTATACGTTATACGTTATACGTTATACGTTATACGTTATACGTTGTACGTTATACGTTATACGTTATACGTTATACATTATACGTTATACGTTATACGTTATACGTTATACGTTATAGAATATACGTTATAGGTTATACGTTATACGTTATACGTTATACGTTATAAGTTATACGTTATACGATATACGTTATACGTTATACGTTATACTATATACGTTATACGTTATACGCTATACGTTACACGTTATACGTTATACGTTATACGTTATACGTAATACGTTATGCGTCATACGTTATACGTTAGACGTTACACGTTATATGTTATACGTTATACGTTATACGTTATACGTTATACGTTATACGTTATACGTTATACGTTATACGTTATACGTTATACGTTATACGTTATACGTTATACGTTATACGTTATACGTTATACGTTATACGTTATACGTTATACGTTATACGTTATACGTTATACGTTATACGTTATACGTTATACGTTATACGTAATACGTTATACGTTAGATGTCGTTCCTTATAAGTGATACGTCATACGTTATACGTTATACGTTATACGTTATACGTTATACGTTATACGTTATACGTTATACGTTATACGTTATACGTTATACGTTATACGTTATACGTTATACGTTATACGTTATACGTTATACGATATACGTTCTACGTTATACGTTATACGTTATACGTTATACGTTATACGTTATACGTTATACGTTATACGTTATACGTTATACGTTATACGTTATACGTTATACGTTATACGTTATACGTTATACGTTATACGTTATACGTAATACGTTATACGTTAGATGTCGTTCCTTATAAGTGATACGTCATACGTTATACGTTATACGTTATACGTTATACGTTATACGTTATACGTTATACGTTATACGTTATACGTTATACGTTATACGTTATACGTTATACGTTATACGTTATACGTTATACGATATACGTTATACGTTATACGTTATACGTAATACGTTATACGTTAGATGTCGTTCCTTATAAGTGATACGTCATACGTTATACGTTATACGTTATACGTTATACGTTATACGTTATACGTTATACGTTATACGTTATACGTTATACGTTATACGTTATACGTTATACGTTATACGTTATACGTTATACGTTATACGTTATACGTTATACGTTATACGTTATACGTTATACCTTATACGTTATACGTTATACGTTATGCGTCATACGTTATACGTTATATGTTATACGTTATAGGTCATACCTTATTCCAGATACGTCATACGTTATACGTTATACGTTCTACGTTATACGTTATACGTTATACGTTATAGGTCATACCTTATTCGTGATACGTCATACGTTATACGTTATACGTTATACGTTATACGTTATACGTCATACGTTATACGTTAGACGTTACGGGTTATACGTTATACGTTATACGTTATACGTTATACGTTATACGTTATACGTTATACGTTATACGTTATACGTTATACGTTATACGTTATACGTTATACGTTATACAATATACGTTATACGTCATTCGTTATACGTTAGATGTTACACAATATAGGTTATACGTTATACGTTATACAATATACGTTATACGTCATTCGTTATACGTTAGATGTTACACAATATATGTTATACGTTATACGTTATACGTTATACGTTATACGTTATACGTTATACGTTATACGTTATACGTTATACGTTATACGTTATACGTTATACGTTATACGTTATACGTTATACGTTATACGTTATACGTTATACGTTATACGTTATACGTTATACGTTATACGTTATACGTTATACGTTATACGTTATAGAATATACGTTATAGGATATACGTTATACGTTATACGTTATACGTTATAAGTTATACGTTATACGTTATACGTTATACATTATACGTTATACGTTATACGTTATACGTTATACGTTATAGAATATACGTTATACGTTATACGTTATACGTCATTCGTTATACGTTAGACGTTACACAATATAGGTTATACGTTATACGTTATACGTTATACGTTATACGTTATACGTTATACGTTATACGTTATACATTATACGTTATACGTTATACGTTATACGTTATACGTTATAGAATATACGTTATAGGTTATACGTTATACGTTATACGTTATACGTTACACGTTATACGTTGTACGTTATACGTTGTACGTTATACGTTATACGTTACACGTTATACGTTATACGTTATACGTTATACGTTATACGTTATACGTTATACGTTATACGTTATACGTTATACGTTATTCGTTATACGTTATACGTTATACGTTATACGTTATACGTCATACGTTATACGTTATACGTTATACGTTATACGTTATACGTTATACGTTATACGTTATACGTTATACGTTATACGTTATACGTTATACGTTCTACGCTATACGTTATACGTTATATGTTACACGTTATACGTTACACGTTATACGTTATACGTTCTACGTTCTACGTTATACGCTATACGTTATACGCTATACGTTATACGTTATACGTTATACGTTATACGTTATACGTTATACGTTATACGTTATACGTTATACGTTATACGTTATACGTTATACGTTATACGTTATACGTTATACGTTATACGTTATACGTTATACGTTATACGTTATACGTTATACGTTATACGTTATACGTTATACGTTATACGTTATACGTTATACGTTATACGTTATACGTTATACGTTATACGTTATACGTTATACGTTATACGTTATACGTTATACGTTATACGTTATACGTAATACGTTATACGTTAGAGGTCGTTCCTTATAAGTGATACGTCATACGTTATACGTTATACGTTATACGTTATACGTTATACGTTATACGTTATACGTTATACGTTATACGTTATACGTTATACGTTATACGTTATACGTTATACGTTATACGTTATACGTTATACGTTATACGTTATACGATATACGTTCTACGTTATACGTTATACGTTATACGTTATACGTTATATCGTTTATACGTTATACGTAATACGTTATACGTTCTACGTTATACGTTATACGTTATATGTTACACGTTATACGTTATACGTTACACGTTCTACGTTCTACGTTATACGTTACACGTTATACGTTATACGTTATACGTTATGCGTTATACGTTATGCGTTATACGTTATACGTTATACGTTATACGTTATACGTTATACGTTATACGTTATACGTTATATGTTATACGTTATACGTTATACGTTATACGTTATACGTTATACGTTATACGTTATACGTCATACGTTATACGTTATACGTTATACGTTATACGTTATACGTTATACGTTATACGTTATACGTTATACGTTATGCGTTATACGTTATACGTTATACGTTATACGTTATACGTTATACGTTATACCTTATACGTTATACGTTATACGTTATGCGTCATACGTTATACGTTATACGTTATACGTTATAGGTCATACCTTATTCCTGATACGTCATACGTTATACGTTATACGTTATACGTTCTACGTTATACGTTATACGTTATACGTTATAGCTCATACCTTATTCGTGATACGTCATACGTTATACGTTATACATTCTACGTTATACGTTATACGTTATACGTTATACGCTATACGTTATACGTTATACGTTATACGTTATACGTCTATCGTTATACGTTAGACGTTACACAATATAGGGTATACGTGATACGTTATACGTTATACGTTATACGTTATACGTTATACGTTATACGTTATACGTTATACGTTATACGTTATACGTTATACGTTATACGTTATACGTTATACGTTATACGTTATACGTTATACGTTATACGTTATACGTTATACGTTATACGTTATACGTTATACGTTATACGTTATACGTTATACGTTATACGTTATACGTTATACATTATACGTTATATTATACGTCATTCGTTAAACGTTAGACGTTACACAATATAGGTTATACGTGATGCGTTATACGTTATACGTTATACGTTATACGTTATACGTTATACGTTATACGTTATACGTTATACGTTATACGTCATACGTTATACGTTATACGTTATACGTTATACGTTATACGTTATACGTTATACGTTATACGTTATACGTTATACGTTATACGTTATACGTTATACGTTATACGTTATACCTTATAGGTTATACGTTATACGTTATGCGTCATACGTTATACGTTATACGTTATACGTTATAGGTCATACCTTATTCCTGATACGTCATACGTTATACGTTATACGTTATACGTTATACGTTATACGTTATACGTTATACCTTATACGTTATACGTTATACGTTATGCGTCATACGTTATACGATATACGTTATACGTTATAGGTCATACCTTATTCGTGATACGTCATACGTTATACGTTATACATTCTACGTTATACGTTATACGTTATACGTTATACGCTATACGTTATACGTTATACGTTATACGTTATACGTCTATCGTTATACGTTAGACGTTACACAATATAGGGTATACGTGATACGTTATACGTTATACGTTATACGTTATACGTTATACGTTATACGTTATACGTTATACGTTATACGTTATACGTTATACGTTATACGTTATACGTTATACGTTATACATTATACGTTATACGTTATACGTTATACGTTATACGTTATACGTTATACGTTATACGTTATACATTATACGTTATATTATACGTCATTCGTTAAACGTTAGACGTTACACAATATAGGTTATACCTGATGCGTTATACGTTATACGTTATACGTTATACGTTATACGTTATACGTTATACGTTATACGTTATACGTTATACGTTATACGTTATACGTTATACGTTATACGTTATACGTTATACGTTATACGCTATACGTTATACGTTATACGCTATATCGTTTATACGTTATACGTTATACGTTAGACGTCATACGTTATACGTTATACGTTAGACGTTATAAGTTATACGTTATACGTTATACGTCATACGTTATACGTTATGCGTCATACGTTATACGTTATACGTTATAGGACATACCTTATTCGTGATACGTCATACGTTATACGTTATACGTTATACGTTCTACGTTATACGTTATACGTTATACGTTATACGTTATAGGTCATACCTTATTCGTGATACGTCATACGTTATACGTTCTACGTTATACGTCATACGTTATACGTTATACGTTATACGTTATACGTTATACGTTATACGTTATACGTTATACGTTATACGTTATACGTTATACATTATACGTTATACGTTATACGTTATACGTTATACGTTATAGAATATACGTTATAGGTTATACGTTATACGTTATACGTTATACGTTACACGTTATACGTTGTACGTTATACGTTACACGTTATACGTTATACGTTATACGTTATACGTTATACGTTATACGTTATACGTTATACGTTATACGTTATACGTTATACGTTATACGTTATACGTTATACGTTATACGTTATACGTTATACGTCATACGTTATACGTTATACGTTATACGTTATACGTTATACGTTATACGTTATACGTTATACGTTATACGTTATACGTTATACGTTCTACGTTATACGTTATACGTTATACGTTACACGTTATACGTTACACGTTATACGTTATACGTTCTACGTTCTACGTTATACGCTATACGTTATACGTTATACGTTATACGTAATACGTTATACGTTAGAGGTCGTTCCTTATAAGTGATACGTCATACGTTATACGTTATACGTTATACGTTATACGTTATAAGTTATACGTTATACGATATACGTTATACGTTATACGTTCTACGTTATACGTTATACGTTATACATTATACGTTATACGTTATACGTTATACGTTATACGTTATAGAATATACGTTATAGGTTATACGTTATACGTTATACGTTATACGTTATAAGTTATACGTTATACGATATACGTTATACGTTATACGTTATACGTTATGCTTTATACGTTATACGTTATACGCTATACGTTATACGTTATACGTTATACGTTATACGTTATACGTAATACGTTATACGTTATACTATATAAGTTATACGTTATACGCTATACGTTATACGTTATACGTTATACGTTATACGATATACGTAATACGTTATGCGTCATACGTTATACGTTAGACGTTACACGTTATATGTTATACGTTATACGTTATACGTTATACGTTATACGTTATACGTTATACGTTATACGTTGTACGTTATACGTTATACGTTATACGTTATACATTATACGTTATACGTTATACGTTATACGTTATACGTTATAGAATATACGTTATAGGTTATACGTTATACGTTATACGTTATACGTTATAAGTTATACGTTATACGATATACGTTATACGTTATACGTTATACTATATACGTTATACGTTATACGCTATACGTTACACGTTATACGTTATACGTTATACGTTATACGTAATACGTTATGCGTCATACGTTATACGTTAGACGTTACACGTTATATGTTATACGTTATACGTTATACGTTATACGTTATACGTTATACGTTATACGTTATACGTTATACGTTATACGTTATACGTTATACGTTATACGTTATACGTTATACGTTATACGTTATACGTTATACGTTATACGTTATACGTTATACGTTATACGTTATACGTTATACGTTATACGTTATACGTAATACGTTATACGTTAGATGTCGTTCCTTATAAGTGATACGTCATACGTTATACGTTATACGTTATACGTTATACGTTATACGTTATACGTTATACGTTATACGTTATACGTTATACGTTATACGTTATACGTTATACGTTATACGTTATACGTTATACGTTATACGATATACGTTCTACGTTATACGTTATACGTTATACGTTATACGTTATACGTTATACGTTATACGTTATACGTTATACGTTATACGTTATACGTTATACGTTATACGTTATACGTTATACGTTATACGTTATACGTTATACGTAATACGTTATACGTTAGATGTCGTTCCTTATAAGTGATACGTCATACGTTATACGTTATACGTTATACGTTATACGTTATACGTTATACGTTATACGTTATACGTTATACGTTATACGTTATACGTTATACGTTATACGTTATACGTTATACGTTATACGATATACGTTATACGTTATACGTTATACGTAATACGTTATACGTTAGATGTCGTTCCTTATAAGTGATACGTCATACGTTATACGTTATACGTTATACGTTATACGTTATACGTTATACGTTATACGTTATACGTTATACGTTATACGTTATACGTTATACGTTATACGTTATACGTTATACGTTATACGTTATACGTTATACGTTATACGTTATACGTTATACGTTATACCTTATACGTTATACGTTATACGTTATGCGTCATACGTTATACGTTATATGTTATACGTTATAGGTCATACCTTATTCCAGATACGTCATACGTTATACGTTATACGTTCTACGTTATACGTTATACGTTATACGTTATAGGTCATACCTTATTCGTGATACGTCATACGTTATACGTTATACGTTATACGTTATACGTTATACGTCATACGTTATACGTTAGACGTTACGGGTTATACGTTATACGTTATACGTTATACGTTATACGTTATACGTTATACGTTATACGTTATACGTTATACGTTATACGTTATACGTTATACGTTATACGTTATACAATATACGTTATACGTCATTCGTTATACGTTAGATGTTACACAATATAGGTTATACGTTATACGTTATACAATATACGTTATACGTCATTCGTTATACGTTAGATGTTACACAATATATGTTATACGTTATACGTTATACGTTATACGTTATACGTTATACGTTATACGTTATACGTTATACGTTATACGTTATACGTTATACGTTATACGTTATACGTTATACGTTATACGTTATACGTTATACGTTATACGTTATACGTTATACGTTATACGTTATACGTTATACGTTATACGTTATACGTTATAGAATATACGTTATAGGATATACGTTATACGTTATACGTTATACGTTATAAGTTATACGTTATACGTTATACGTTATACATTATACGTTATACGTTATACGTTATACGTTATACGTTATAGAATATACGTTATACGTTATACGTTATACGTCATTCGTTATACGTTAGACGTTACACAATATAGGTTATACGTTATACGTTATACGTTATACGTTATACGTTATACGTTATACGTTATACGTTATACATTATACGTTATACGTTATACGTTATACGTTATACGTTATAGAATATACGTTATAGGTTATACGTTATACGTTATACGTTATACGTTACACGTTATACGTTGTACGTTATACGTTGTACGTTATACGTTATACGTTACACGTTATACGTTATACGTTATACGTTATACGTTATACGTTATACGTTATACGTTATACGTTATACGTTATACGTTATTCGTTATACGTTATACGTTATACGTTATACGTTATACGTCATACGTTATACGTTATACGTTATACGTTATACGTTATACGTTATACGTTATACGTTATACGTTATACGTTATACGTTATACGTTATACGTTCTACGCTATACGTTATACGTTATATGTTACACGTTATACGTTACACGTTATACGTTATACGTTCTACGTTCTACGTTATACGCTATACGTTATACGCTATACGTTATACGTTATACGTTATACGTTATACGTTATACGTTATACGTTATACGTTATACGTTATACGTTATACGTTATACGTTATACGTTATACGTTATACGTTATACGTTATACGTTATACGTTATACGTTATACGTTATACGTTATACGTTATACGTTATACGTTATACGTTATACGTTATACGTTATACGTTATACGTTATACGTTATACGTTATACGTTATACGTTATACGTTATACGTTATACGTTATACGTTATACGTTATACGTAATACGTTATACGTTAGAGGTCGTTCCTTATAAGTGATACGTCATACGTTATACGTTATACGTTATACGTTATACGTTATACGTTATACGTTATACGTTATACGTTATACGTTATACGTTATACGTTATACGTTATACGTTATACGTTATACGTTATACGTTATACGTTATACGTTATACGATATACGTTCTACGTTATACGTTATACGTTATACGTTATACGTTATATCGTTTATACGTTATACGTAATACGTTATACGTTCTACGTTATACGTTATACGTTATATGTTACACGTTATACGTTATACGTTACACGTTCTACGTTCTACGTTATACGTTACACGTTATACGTTATACGTTATACGTTATGCGTTATACGTTATGCGTTATACGTTATACGTTATACGTTATACGTTATACGTTATACGTTATACGTTATACGTTATATGTTATACGTTATACGTTATACGTTATACGTTATACGTTATACGTTATACGTTATACGTCATACGTTATACGTTATACGTTATACGTTATACGTTATACGTTATACGTTATACGTTATACGTTATACGTTATGCGTTATACGTTATACGTTATACGTTATACGTTATACGTTATACGTTATACCTTATACGTTATACGTTATACGTTATGCGTCATACGTTATACGTTATACGTTATACGTTATAGGTCATACCTTATTCCTGATACGTCATACGTTATACGTTATACGTTATACGTTCTACGTTATACGTTATACGTTATACGTTATAGCTCATACCTTATTCGTGATACGTCATACGTTATACGTTATACATTCTACGTTATACGTTATACGTTATACGTTATACGCTATACGTTATACGTTATACGTTATACGTTATACGTCTATCGTTATACGTTAGACGTTACACAATATAGGGTATACGTGATACGTTATACGTTATACGTTATACGTTATACGTTATACGTTATACGTTATACGTTATACGTTATACGTTATACGTTATACGTTATACGTTATACGTTATACGTTATACGTTATACGTTATACGTTATACGTTATACGTTATACGTTATACGTTATACGTTATACGTTATACGTTATACGTTATACGTTATACGTTATACGTTATACATTATACGTTATATTATACGTCATTCGTTAAACGTTAGACGTTACACAATATAGGTTATACGTGATGCGTTATACGTTATACGTTATACGTTATACGTTATACGTTATACGTTATACGTTATACGTTATACGTTATACGTCATACGTTATACGTTATACGTTATACGTTATACGTTATACGTTATACGTTATACGTTATACGTTATACGTTATACGTTATACGTTATACGTTATACGTTATACGTTATACCTTATAGGTTATACGTTATACGTTATGCGTCATACGTTATACGTTATACGTTATACGTTATAGGTCATACCTTATTCCTGATACGTCATACGTTATACGTTATACGTTATACGTTATACGTTATACGTTATACGTTATACCTTATACGTTATACGTTATACGTTATGCGTCATACGTTATACGATATACGTTATACGTTATAGGTCATACCTTATTCGTGATACGTCATACGTTATACGTTATACATTCTACGTTATACGTTATACGTTATACGTTATACGCTATACGTTATACGTTATACGTTATACGTTATACGTCTATCGTTATACGTTAGACGTTACACAATATAGGGTATACGTGATACGTTATACGTTATACGTTATACGTTATACGTTATACGTTATACGTTATACGTTATACGTTATACGTTATACGTTATACGTTATACGTTATACGTTATACGTTATACATTATACGTTATACGTTATACGTTATACGTTATACGTTATACGTTATACGTTATACGTTATACATTATACGTTATATTATACGTCATTCGTTAAACGTTAGACGTTACACAATATAGGTTATACCTGATGCGTTATACGTTATACGTTATACGTTATACGTTATACGTTATACGTTATACGTTATACGTTATACGTTATACGTTATACGTTATACGTTATACGTTATACGTTATACGTTATACGTTATACGCTATACGTTATACGTTATACGCTATATCGTTTATACGTTATACGTTATACGTTAGACGTCATACGTTATACGTTATACGTTAGACGTTATAAGTTATACGTTATACGTTATACGTCATACGTTATACGTTATGCGTCATACGTTATACGTTATACGTTATAGGACATACCTTATTCGTGATACGTCATACGTTATACGTTATACGTTATACGTTCTACGTTATACGTTATACGTTATACGTTATACGTTATAGGTCATACCTTATTCGTGATACGTCATACGTTATACGTTCTACGTTATACGTCATACGTTATACGTTATACGTTATACGTTATACGTTATACGTTATACGTTATACGTTATACGTTATACGTTATACGTTATACATTATACGTTATACGTTATACGTTATACGTTATACGTTATAGAATATACGTTATAGGTTATACGTTATACGTTATACGTTATACGTTACACGTTATACGTTGTACGTTATACGTTACACGTTATACGTTATACGTTATACGTTATACGTTATACGTTATACGTTATACGTTATACGTTATACGTTATACGTTATACGTTATACGTTATACGTTATACGTTATACGTTATACGTTATACGTCATACGTTATACGTTATACGTTATACGTTATACGTTATACGTTATACGTTATACGTTATACGTTATACGTTATACGTTATACGTTCTACGTTATACGTTATACGTTATACGTTACACGTTATACGTTACACGTTATACGTTATACGTTCTACGTTCTACGTTATACGCTATACGTTATACGCTATACGTTATACGTTATACGTTATACGTTATACGTTATACGTTATACGTTATACGTTATACGTTATACGTTATACGTTATACGTTATACGTTATACGTTATACGTTATACGTTATACGTTATACGTTATACGTTATACGTTATACGTTATACGTTATACGTTATACGTTATACGTTATACATTATACGTTATACGTTATACGTTATACGTTATACGTTATACGTTATACGTTATACGTTATACGTTATACATTATACGTTATATTATACGTCATTCGTTAAACGTTAGACGTTACACAATATAGGTTATACCTGATGCGTTATACGTTATACGTTATACGTTATACGTTATACGTTATACGTTATACGTTATACGTTATACGTTATACGTTATACGTTATACGTTATACGTTATACGTTATACGTTATACGTTATACGCTATAGGTTATACGTTATACGCTATATCGTTTATACGTTATACGTTATACGTTAGACGTCATACGTTATACGTTATACGTTAGACGTTATAAGTTATACGTTAAACGTTATACGTCATACGTTATACGTTATGCGTCATACGTTATACGTTATACGTTATAGGACATACCTTATTCGTGATACGTCATACGTTATACGTTATACGTTATACGTTCTACGTTATACGTTATACGTTATACGTTATACGTTATAGGTCATACCTTATTCGTGATACGTCATACGTTATACGTTATACGTTCTACGTTATACGTTATACGTTATACGTTACACGTTATACGTTATACGTTATACGTTATACGTTCTACGTTCTACGTTATACGTTATACGTTGTACGTTATACGTTATACGTTATACGTTATACGTTACACGTTATACGTTATACGTTATACGTTACACGTTATACGTTATACGTTATACGTTATACGTTATACGTTATACGTTATACGTTGTACGTTATACGTTATACGTTATACGTTATACGTTATACGTTATACGTTATACGTTATACGTTATACGTAATACGTTATACGTTATACGTTATACGTTATACGTTATACGTTATACGTTATACGTTATACGTTATACGTTATACGTTATACGTTATACGTTATACGTTATACGTTATACGTTATACGTTATACGTTATACGTTATACGTTATATCGTTTATACGTTATACGTAATACGTTATACGTTATACGTCATACGTTATACGTTATACGATATAAGTTATACGTTATACGTTATACGTTATACGTTATACGTCATACGTTATACGTTATACGTTCTACGTTATACGTTATACGTTATACGTTACACGTTATACGTTATACGTTATACGTTATACGTTCTACGTTCTACGTTATACGCTATACGTTATACGTTATACGTTATACGTTATACGTTATACGTTATACGTTATACGATATACGTTATACGTTATACGTTATACGTTATACGTTATACGTTATACGTTATACGTTATACGTTATACGTTATACGTTATACGTTATACGTTATACGTTATACGTTATACGTTATACGTTATACGTTATACGTTATACGTTATACGTTATACGTTATACGTTATACGTTATACGTTATACGTTATACGTTATACGTAATACGTTATACGTTAGAGGTCGTTCCTTATAAGTGATACGTCATACGTTATACGTTATACGTTATACGTTATACGTTATACGTTATACGTTATACGTTATACGTTATACGTTATACGTTATACGTTATACGTTATACGTTATACGTTATACGTTATACGATATACGTTCTACGTTATACGTTATACGTTATACGTTATACGTTATACGTTATACGTTATACGTTATACGTTATACGTTATACGTTATACGTTATACGTTATACGTTATACGTTATACGTTATATCGTTTATACGTTATACGTAATACGTTATACGTTATACGTCATACGTTATACGTTATACGATATAAGTTATACGTTATACGTTATACGTTATACGTTATACGTTATACGTTATACGTTATACGTTATACGTTATACGTTATACGTTATACGTTATACGTTATACGTTATACGTTATACGTTATACGTTATACGTTATACGTTATACGTTATACGTTATACGTTATACGTTATACGTTATACGTTATACGTTATACGTTATACGTTATACGTTATACGTTATACGTAATACGTTATACGTTAGAGGTCGTTCCTTATAAGTGATACGTCATACGTTATATGTTATACGTTATACGTTATACGTTATACGATATACGTTATACGTTATACGTTATACGTTATACATTATACGTTATACGTCATTCGTTATACGTTAGACGTTACACAATATAGGTTATACGTGATACGTTATACGTTATATGTTATACGTTATACGTTATACGTTATACGTTATACGTTATACGTTATACGTTATACGTTATACGTTATACGTTATACGCTATACGTTATACGTTATACGTTATACGTTATACGTTATACGTTTGACGTCATACGTTATGCGTTATACGTTAGACGTTATAAGTTATACGTTATACGTTATACGTCATACGTTATACGTTATGCGTCATACGTTATACGTTATACGTTATACGTTATAGGTCATACCTTATTCGTGATACGTCATACCTTATACGTTATACGTTCTACGTTATACGTTATACGTTATACGTTATAGGTCATACCTTATTCGTGATACGTCATACGTTATACGTTATACGTTCTACGTTATACGTTATACGTTATACGTTACACGTTATACGTTATACGTTATACGTTATACGTTCTACGTTCTACGTTATACGCTATACGTTATACGTTATACGTTATACGTTATACGTTATACGTTATACGTTATACGATATACGTTATACGTTATACGTTATACGTTATACGTTATACGTTATACGTTATACGTTATACGTTATACGTTATACGTTATACGTTATACGTTATACGTTATACGTTATACGTTATACGTTATACGTTATACGTTATACGTTATACGTTATACGTTATACGTTATACGTTATACGTTATACGTTATACGTTATACGTTATACGTTATACGTAATACGTTATACGTTAGATGTCGTTCCTTATAAGTGATACGTCATACGTTATACGTTATACGTTATACGTTATACGTTATACGTTATACGTTATACGTTATACGCTATACGTTATACGTTATACGTTATACGTTATACGTTATACGTTATACGTTATACGTTATACGATATACGTTCTACGTTATACGTTATACGTTATACGTTATACGTTATACGTTATACGTTATACGTTATACGTTATACGTTATACGTTATACGTTATACGTTATACGTTATACGTTATACGTTATATCGTTTATACGTTATACGTAATACGTTATACGTTATACGTCATACGTTATACGTTATACGATATAAGTTATACGTTATACGTTATACGTTATACGTTATACGTTATACGTTATACGTTATACGTTATACGTTATACGTTATACGTTATACGTTATACGTTATACGTTATACGTTATACGTTATACGTTATACGTTATACGTTATACGTTATACGTTATACGTTATACGTTATACGTTATACGTTATACGTTATACGTAATACGTTATACGTTAGAGGTCGTTCCTTATAAGTGATACGTCATACGTTATACGTTATACGTTATACGTTATACGATATACGTTCTACGTTATACGTTATACGTTATACGTTATACGTTATACGTTATACGTCATACGTTATACGTTATACGTTCCACGTTATACGTTATACGTTATACGTTATACGTTATACGTTATACGTTATACGTTATACGTTATACGTCATACGTTATACGTTATACGTTATACGTTATACGTTATACGTTATACGTTATACGTTATACGTTATACGTTATACGTTATACGTTATACGTTATACGTTATACGTTATACGTTATACGTTATACGTTATACGTTATACGTTATACGTTATACGTTATACCTTATACGTTATACGTTATACGTTATGCGTCATACGTTATACGTTATACGTTATACGTTATAGGTCATACCTTATTCCTGATACGACATACGTTATACGTTATACGTTCTACGTTATACGTTATACGTTATACGTTATAGCTCATACCTTATTCGTGATACGTCATACGTTATACGTTATACATTCTACGTTATACGTTATACGTTATACGTTATACGCTATACGTTATACGTTATACGTTATACGTTATACGTCTATCGTTATACGTTATACGTTATACGTCTATCGTTATACGTTAGACGTTACACAATATAGGGTATACGTGATACGTTATACGTTATACGTTATACGTTATACGTTATACGTTATACGTTATACGTTATACGTTATACGTTATACGTTATACGTTATACGTTATACGTTATACGTTATACGTTATACGTTATACCTTATACGTTATACGTTATACGTTATACGTTATACGTTATACGTTATACGTTATACGTTATACGTTATACGTTATACGTTATACGTTATACGTTATACGTTATACGTTATACGTTATACGTTATACGTTATACGTTATACATTATACGTTATATTATACGTCATTCGTTAAACGTTAGACGTTACACAATATAGGTTATACGTGATGCGTTATACGTTATACGTTATACGTTATACGTTATACGTTATACGTTATACGTTATACGTTATACGTTATACGTTATACGTTATACGTTATACGTTATACGTTATACGTTATACGTTATACGTTATACGCTATATCGTTTATACGTTATACGTTATACGTTATACGTCATACGTTATACGTTATACGTTAGACGTTATAAGTTATACGTTATACGTTATACGTCATACGTTATACGTTATGCGTCATACGTTATACGTTATACGTTATAGGACATACCTTATTCGTGATACGTCATACGTTATACGTTATACGTTATACGTTCTACGTTATACGTTATACGTTATACGTTATACGTTATAGGTCATACCTTATTCGTGATACGTCATACGTTATACGTTATACGTTCTACGTTATACGTTATACGTTATACGTTACACGTTATACGTTATACGTTATACGTTATACGTTCTACGTTCTACGTTATACGTTATACGTTATACGTTATACGTTATACGTTATACGCTATATCGTTTATACGTTATACGTTATACGTTATACGTCATACGTTATACGTTATACGTTAGACGTTATAAGTTATACGTTATACGTTATACGTCATACGTTATACGTTATGCGTCATACGCTATACGTTATACGTTATAGGACATACCTTATTCGTGATACGTCATACGTTATACGTTATACGTTATACGTTCTACGTTATACGTTATACGTTATACGTTATACGTTATAGGTCATACCTTATTCGTGATACGTCATACGTTATACGTTATACGTTCTACGTTATACGTTATACGTTATACGTTACACGTTATACGTTATACGTTATACGTTATACGCTCTACGTTCTACGTTATACGTTATACGTTATACGTTATACGTTATACGTTATACGTTATACGTTACACGTTATACGTTATACGTTACACGTTATACGTTATACGTTATACGTTACACGTTATACGTTATACGTTATACGTTATACGTTATACGTTATACGTTATACGTTATACGTTATACGTTATACGTTATACGTTATACGTTATACGTTATACGTTATACGTTATACGCTATTCGTTATACGTTATACGTTATACGTTATACGTTATACGTTATACGTTATACGTTATACGTTATACGTTATACGTTATACGTTATACGTTATACGTTATACGTTATACGCTATACGTTATACGTTATACGTTATAGGACATACCTTATTCGTGATACGTCATACGTTATACGTTATACGTTATACGTTCTACGTTATACGTTATACGTTATACGTTATACGTTATAGGTCATACCTTATTCGTGATACGTCATACGTTATACGTTCTACGTTATACGTCATACGTTATACGTTATACGTTATACGTTATACGTTATACGTTATACGTTATACGTTATACGTTATACGTTATACGTTATACATTATACGTTATACGTTATACGTTATACGTTATACGTTATAGAATATACGTTATAGGTTATACGTTATACGTTATACGTTATACGTTATACGTTACACGTTATACGTTGTACGTTATACGTTATACGTTACACGTTATACGTTATACGTTATACGTTATACGTTATACGTTATACGTTATACGTTATACGTTATACGTTATACGTTATACGTTATACGTTATACGTTATACGTTATACGTTATACGTTATACGTTATACGTCATACGTTATACGTTATACGTTATACGTTATACGTTATACGTTATACGTTATACGTTATACGTTATACGTTATACGTTATACGTTCTACGTTATACGTTATACGTTATACGTTACACGTTATACGTTACACGTTATACGTTATACGTTCTACGTTCTACGTTATACGCTATACGTTATACGCTATACGTTATACGTTATACGTTATACGTTATACGTTATACGTTATACGTTATACGTTATACGTTATACGTTATACGTTATACGTTATACGTTATACGTTATACGTTATACGTTATACGTTATACGTTATACGTTATACGTTATACGTTATACGTTATACGTTATACGTTATACGTTATACGTTATACGTTATACGTTATACGTTATACGTTATACGTTATACGTTATACGTAATACGTTATACGTTAGAGGTCGTTCCTTATAAGTGATACGTCATACGTTATACGTTATACGTTATACGTTATACGTTATACGTTATACGTTATACGTTATACGTTATACGTTATACGTTATACGTTATACGTTATACGTTATACGTTATACGTTATACGTTATACGTTATACGTTATACGTTATACGTTATACGTTATACATTATACGTTATACGTTATACGTTATACGTTATACGTTATACGTTATACGTTATACGTTATACGTTATACATTATACGTTATATTATACGTCATTCGTTAAACGTTAGACGTTACACAATATAGGTTATACCTGATGCGTTATACGTTATACGTTATACGTTATACGTTATACGTTATACGTTATACGTTATACGTTATACGTTATACGTTATACGTTATACGTTATACGTTATACGTTATACGTTATACGTTATACGTTATACGCTATAGGTTATACGTTATACGCTATATCGTTTATACGTTATACGTTATACGTTAGACGTCATACGTTATACGTTATACGTTAGACGTTATAAGTTATACGTTAAACGTTATACGTCATACGTTATACGTTATGCGTCATACGTTATACGTTATACGTTATAGGACATACCTTATTCGTGATACGTCATACGTTATACGTTATACGTTATACGTTCTACGTTATACGTTATACGTTATACGTTATACGTTATAGGTCATACCTTATTCGTGATACGTCATACGTTATACGTTATACGTTCTACGTTATACGTTATACGTTATACGTTACACGTTATACGTTATACGTTATACGTTATACGTTCTACGTTCTACGTTATACGTTATACGTTGTACGTTATACGTTATACGTTATACGTTATACGTTACACGTTATACGTTATACGTTATACGTTACACGTTATACGTTATACGTTATACGTTATACGTTATACGTTATACGTTATACGTTATACGTTATACGTTATACGTTATACGTTATACGTTATACGTTATACGTTATACGCTATACGTTATACGTTATACGTTATACGTTATACGTTATACGTTATACGTTATACGTCATACGTTATACGTTATACGTTATACGTTATACGTTATACGATATACGTTATACGTTATACGTTATACGTTATACGTTATACGTTATACGTTATACGTTATACGTAATACGTTATACGTTATACGTTATACGTTATACGTTATACGTTATACGTTATACGTTATACGTTATACGTTATACGTTATACGTTATACGTTATACGTTATACGTTATACGTTATACGTTATACGTTATACGTTATACGTTATATCGTTTATACGTTATACGTAATACGTTATACGTTATACGTCATACGTTATACGTTATACGATATAAGTTATACGTTATACGTTATACGTTATACGTTATACGTCATACGTTATACGTTATACGTTCTACGTTATACGTTATACGTTATACGTTACACGTTATACGTTATACGTTATACGTTATACGTTCTACGTTCTACGTTATACGCTATACGTTATACGTTATACGTTATACGTTATACGTTATACGTTATACGTTATACGATATACGTTATACGTTATACGTTATACGTTATACGTTATACGTTATAGGTTATACGTTATACGTTATACGTTATACGTTATACGTTATACGTTATACGTTATACGTTATACGTCATACGTTATACGTTATACGTTATACGTTATACGTTATACGTTATACGTTATACGTTATACGTTATACGTTATACGTTATACGTTATACGTAATACGTTATACGTTAGAGGTCGTTCCTTATAAGTGATACGTCATACGTTATACGTTATACGTTATACGTTATACGTTATACGTTATACGTTATACGTTATACGTTATACGTTATACGTTATACGTTATACGTTATACGTTATACGTTATACGTTATACGTTATACGTTATACGATATACGTTCTACGTTATACGTTATACGTTATACGTTATACGTTATACGTTATACGTTATACGTTATACGTTATACGTTATACGTTATACGTTATACGTTATACGTTATACGTTATACGTTATATCGTTTATACGTTATACGTAATACGTTATACGTTATACGTCATACGTTATACGTTATACGATATAAGTTATACGTTATACGTTATACGTTATACGTTATACGTTATACGTTATACGTTATACGTTATACGTTATACGTTATACGTTATACGTTATACGTTATACGTTATACGTTATACGTTATACGTTATACGTTATACGTTATACGTTATACGTTATACGTTATACGTTATACGTTATACGTTATACGTTATACGTTATACGTTATACGTTATACGTTATACGTTATACGTTATACGTTATACGTTATACGTAATACGTTATACGTTAGAGGTCGTTCCTTATAAGTGATACGTCATACGTTATACGTTATACGTTATACGTTATACGTTATACGATATACGTTATACGTTATACGTTATACATTATACGTTATACGTCATTCGTTATACGTTAGACGTTACACAATATAGGTTATACGTGATACGTTATACGTTATATGTTATACGTTATACGTTATACGTTATACGTTATACGTTATACGTTATACGTTATACGTTATTCGTTATACGTTATACGCTATACGTTATACGTTATACGTTATACGTTATACGTTATACGTTTGACGTCATACGTTATGCGTTATACGTTAGACGTTATAAGTTATACGTTATACGTTATACGTCATACGTTATACGTTATGCGTCATACGTTATACGTTATACGTTATACGTTATAGGTCATACCTTATTCGTGATACGTCATACCTTATACGTTATACGTTCTACGTTATACGTTATACGTTATACGTTATAGGTCATACCTTATTCGTGATACGTCATACGTTATACGTTATACGTTCTACGTTATACGTTATACGTTATACGTTACACGTTATACGTTATACGTTATACGTTATACGTTCTACGTTCTACGTTATACGCTATACGTTATACGTTATACGTTATACGTTATACGTTATACGTTATACGTTATACGATATACGTTATACGTTATACGTTATACGTTATACGTTATACGTTATACGTTATACGTTATACGTTATACGTTATACGTTATACGTTATACGTTATACGTTATACGTTATACGTTATACGTTATACGTTATACGTTATACGTTATACGTTATACGTTATACGTTATACGTTATACGTTATACGTTATACGTTATACGTTATACGTTATACGTTATACGTAATACGTTATACGTTAGATGTCGTTCCTTATAAGTGATACGTCATACGTTATACGTTATACGTTATACGTTATACGTTATACGTTATACGTTATACGTTATACGCTATACGTTATACGTTATACGTTATACGTTATACGTTATACGTTATACGTTATACGTTATACGTTATACGATATACGTTCTACGTTATACGTTATACGTTATACGTTATACGTTATACGTTATACGTTATACGTTATACGTTATACGTTATACGTTATACGTTATACGTTATACGTTATACGTTATACGTTATATCGTTTATACGTTATACGTAATACGTTATACGTTATACGTCATACGTTATACGTTATACGATATAAGTTATACGTTATACGTTATACGTTATACGTTATACGTTATACGTTATACGTTATACGTTATACGTTATACGTTATACGTTATACGTTATACGTTATACGTTATACGTTATACGTTATACGTTATACGTTATGCGTTATACGTTATACGTTATACGTTATACGTTATACGTTATACGTTATACGTTATACGTTATACGTTATACGTTATACGTTATACGTTATACGTAATACGTTATACGTTAGAGGTCGTTCCTTATAAGTGATACGTCATACGTTATACGTTATACGTTATACGTTATACGATATACGTTCTACGTTATACGTTATACGTTATACGTTATACGTTATACGTTATACGTCATACGTTATACGTTATACGTTCCACGTTATACGTTATACGTTATACGTTATACGTTATACGTTATACGTTATACGTTATACGTTAGACGTTATAAGTTATACGTTATACGTTATACGTCATACGTTATACGTTATGCGTCATACGTTATACGTTATACGTTATAGGACATACCTTATTCGTGATACGTCATACGTTATACGTTATACGTTATACGTTCTACGTTATACGTTGTACGTTATACGTTATACGTTATAGGTCATACCTTATTCGTGATACGTCATACGTTATACGTTATACGTTCTACGTTATACGTTATACGTTATACGTTACACGTTATACGTTATACGTTATACGTTATACGTTCTACGTTCTACGTTATACGTTATACGTTATACGTTATACGTTATACGTTATACGCTATATCGTTTATACGTTATACGTTATACGTTATACGTCATACGTTATACGTTATACGTTAGACGTTATAAGTTATACGTTATACGTTATACGTCATACGTTATACGTTATGCGTCATACGTTATACGTTATACGTTATAGGACATACCTTATTCGTGATACGTCATACGTTATACGTTATACGTTATACGTTCTACGTTATACGTTATACGTTATACGTTATACGTTATAGGTCATACCTTATTCGTGATACGTCATACGTTATACGTTATACGTTCTGCGTTATACGTTATACGTTATACGTTATACGTTATACGTTATACGTTATACGTTATACGTTATACGTTATACGTTATACGTTATACGTTATACGTTATAGGTTATACGTAATACGTTATACGTTATACGTTATACGTTATACGTTATACGTTATACGTTATACGTTATACGTTATACGTTATACGTTATACGTTATACGCTATTCGTTATACGTTATACGTTATACGTTATACGTTATACGTTATACGTTATACGTTATACGTTATACGTTATACGTTATACGTTATACGTTATACGTTATACGTTATAGGTTATACGTAATACGTTATACGTTACACGTTATACGTAATACGTTATACGTTATACGTTATACGATATACGTTATACGTTATACGTTATACGTTATACGTTATACGTTATACGTTATACGTTATACGTTATACGTTATACGTCATACGTTATACGTTATACGTTATACGTTATACGTTATACGAAATACGTTATACGTTATACGTTATACGTTATACGATATACGTTATACGTTATACGTTATACGTTATACGTTATACGTTATACGTAATACGTTATACGTTATACGTTATACGTTATACATTATACGTTATACGTTATACGTTATACGTTATACGTTGTACGTTATACGTTATACGTTATACGTTATACGTTATACGTTATACGTTATACGTTATATCGTTTATACGTTATACGTAATACGTTATACGTTATACGTCATACGTTATACGTTATACGATATAAGTTATACGTTATACGTTATACGTTATACGTTATACGTTATAGAATATACGTTATACGTTATACGTTATACGTTATACGTAATACGTTCTACGTTATACGTAATACGTTATACGTTATACGTTATACGTTATACGTTATACGTTATACGTTATACGTTATACGTTATACATTATACGTTATACGTTATACGTTATACGTTATACGTTATACGTTATACGTTATACGTTATACGTTATACGTTATACGTTGTACGTTCTACGTTATACGTTATACGTTATACATTATACGTTATACGTTATACGTTATACGTTATACGTTATAGAATATACGTTATAGGTTATACGTTATACGTTATACGTTATACGTTATAAGTTATACGTTATACGATATACGTTATACGTTATACGTTATACGTTATGCTTTATACGTTATACGTTATACGCTATACGTTATACGTTATACGTTATACGTTATACGTTATACGTAATACGTTATACGTTATACTATATAAGTTATACGTTATACGCTATACGTTATACGTTATACGTTATACGTTATACGATATACGTAATACGTTATGCGTCATACGTTATAAGTTAGACGTTACACGTTATATGTTATACGTAATACGTTATACGTTATACGTTATACGTTATACGTTATACGTTATACGTTGTACGTTATACGTTATACGTTATACGTTATACATTATACGTTATACGTTATACGTTATACGTTATACGTTATAGAATATACGTTATAGGTTATACGTTATACGTTATACGTTATACGTTATAAGTTATACGTTATACGATATACGTTATACGTTATACGTTATACTATATACGTTATACGTTATACGCTATACGTTACACGTTATACGTTATACGTTATACGTTATACGTAATACGTTATGCGTCATACGTTATACGTTAGACGTTACACGTTATATGTTATACGTTATACGTTATACGTTATACGTTATACGTTATACGTTATACGTTATACGTTATACGTTATACGTTATACGTTATACGTTATACGTTATACGTTATACGTTATACGTTATACGTTATACGTTATACGTTATACGTTATACGTTATACGTTATACGTTATACGTTATACGTTATACGTTATACGTTGTACGTTATACGTTGTACGTTATACGTTATACGTTATACGTTATACGTTATACGTTATACGTTATACGTTATACGTTATACGTTATACGTTATACGTTATACGTTATAGAATATACGTTATAGGTTATACGTTATACGTTATACGTTATACGTTATAAGTTATACGTTATACGTTATACGTTATACGTTATACGTTATACGTTATACGTTATACGTTATACGTTATACGTTATACGTTATACGTTATACGTTATACGTTATACGCTATACGTTATACGTTATACGTCATTCGTTATACGTTAGACGTTACACAATATAGGTTATACGTTATACGTTATACGTTATACGTTATACGTTTTACGTTATACGTTATACGTTATACGTTATACGTTATACGTTATACGTTAAACGTTATACGTTATACGTTATACGTTATACGTTATACGTTATACGTTATACGTTATACGTTATACGTTATATCGTTTATACGTTATACGTAATACGTTGTACGTTATACGTCATACGTTATACGTTATACGATATAAGTTATACGTTATACGTTATACGTTATACGTTATACGTTATACGTTATACGTTATACGTTATACGTTATACGTTATACGTTATACGTTATACGATATACGTAATACGTTATGCGTCATACGTTATACGTTAGACGTTATACGTTATATGTTATACGTTATACGTTATACGTTATACGTTATACGTTATACGTTATACGTTATACGTTATACGTTATACGTTATACGTTATACGTTATACGTTATACGTTATACGTTATACGTTATACGTTATACGTTATACGTTATACGTTATACGTTATACGTTATACGTTATACGTTATACGTTATACGTTATACGTTATACGTTATACGTTATACGTTATACGTTGTACGTTATACGTTATACGTTATACGTTATACATTATACGTTATACGTTATACGTTATACGTTATACGTTATACGTTATACGTTATAGAATATACGTTATAGGTTATACGTTATACGTTATACGTTATACGTTATAAGTTATACGTTATACGTTATACGTTATACGTTATACGTTATACGTTATATGTTATACGTTATACGTTATACGTTATACGTTATACGTTATACGTTATACGTTATACGTCATTCGTTATACGTTAGACGTTACACAATATAGGTTATACGTTATACGTTATACGTTATACGTTTTACGTTATACGTTATACGTTATACGTTATACGTTATACGTTATACGTTAAACGTTATACGTTATACGTTATACGTTATACGTTATACGTTATACGTTATACGTTATACGTTATACGTTATATCGTTTATACGTTATACGTAATACGTTATACGTTATACGTCATACGTTATACGTTATACGATATAAGTTATACGTTATACGTTATACGTTATACGTTATACGTTATACGTTATACGTTATACGTTATACGTTATACGTTATACGTTATACGTTATACGTTATACGTTATACGTTATACGTTATACGTTATACGTTATACGTTATACGTTATACGTTATACGTTATACGTTATACGTTATACGTTATACGTTATACGTTATACGTTATACGTTATACGTTATACGTAATACGTTATACGTTAGAGGTCGTTCCTTATAAGTGATACGTCATACGTTATACGTTATACGTTATACGTTATACGTTATACGATATACGTTATACGTTATACGTTATACATTATACGTTATACGTCATTCGTTATACGTTAGACGTTACACAATATAGGTTATACGTGATACGTTATACGTTATATGTTATACGTTATACGTTATACGTTATACGTTATACGTTATACGTTATACGTTATACGTTATACGTTATACGTTATACGCTATACGTTATACGCTATACGTTATACGTTATACGTTATACGTTTGACGTCATACGTTATGCGTTATACGTTAGACGTTATAAGTTATACGTTATACGTTACACGTCATACGTTATACGTTATGCGTCATACGTTATACGTTATACGTTATACGTTATAGGTCATACCTTATTCGTGATACGTCATACCTTATACGTTATACGTTCTACGTTATACGTTATACGTTATACGTTATAGGTTATACCTTATTCGTGATACGTCATACGTTATACGTTATACGTTCTACGTTATACGTTATACGTTATACGTTACACGTTATACGTTATACGTTATACGTTATACGTTCTACGTTCTACGTTATACGCTATACGTTATACGTTATACGTTATACGTTATACGTAATACGTTATACGTTAGATGTCGTTCCTTATAAGTGATACGTCATACGTTATACGTTATACGTTATACGTTATACGTTATACGTTATACGTTATACGTTATACGTTATACGTTATACGTTATACGTTATACGTTATACGTTATACGTTATACGTTATACGATATACGTTCTACGTTATACGTTATACGTTATACGTTATACGTTATACGTTATACGTTATACGTTATACGTTATACGTTATACGTTATACGTTATACGTTATACGTTATACGTTATACGTTATATCGTTTATACGTTATACGTAATACGTTATACGTTATACGTCATACGTTATACGTTATACGATATAAGTTATACGTTATACGTTATACGTTATACGTTATACGTTATACGTTATACGTTATACGTTATACGTTATACGTTATACGTTATACGTTATACGTTATACGTTATACGTTATACGTTATACGTTATACGTTATACGTTATACGTTATACGTTATACGTTATACGTTATACGTTATACGTTATACGTTATACGTTATACGTTATACGTTATACGTAATACGTTATACGTTAGAGGTCGTTCCTTATAAGTGATACGTCATACGTTATACGTTATACGTTATACGTTATACGTTATACGTTATACGTTATACGTTATACGTTATACGTTATACGTTATACGTTATACGTTATACGTTATACGTTATACGTTATACGTTATACGTTATACGTTATACGTTATACGTTATACGTTATACGTTATACGTTATACGTTATACGTTATACGTTATACGTTATACGTTATACGTTATACGTTATACGTTATACGTTATACGTTATACGTTATACGTTATACGTTATACGTTATACGTTATACGTTATACATTATACGTTATATTATACGTCATTCGTTAAACGTTAGACGTTACACAATATAGGTTATACGTGATGCGTTATACGTTATACGTTATACGTTATACGTTATACGTTATACGTTATACGTTATACGTTATACGTTATACGTTATACGTTATACGTTATACGTTATACGTTATACGTTATACGTTATACGCTATATCGTTTATACGTTATACGTTATACGTTATACGTCATACGTTATACGTTATACGTTAGACGTTATAAGTTATACGTTATACGTTATACGTCATACGTTATACGTTATGCGTCATACGTTATACGTTATACGTTATAGGACATACCTTATTCGTGATACGTCATACGTTATACGTTATACGTTATACGTTCTACGTTATACGTTATACGTTATACGTTATACGTTATAGGTCATACCTTATTCGTGATACGTCATACGTTATACGTTATACGTTCTACGTTAAACGTTATACGTTATACGTTACACGTTATACGTTATACGTTATACGTTATACGTTCTACGTTCTACGTTATACGTTACACGTTATACGTTATACGTTATACGTTATACGTTATACGTTACACGTTATACGTTATACGTTATACGTTACACGTTATACGTTATACGTTATACGTTATACGTTATACGTTATACGTTATACGTTATACGTTATACGTTATACGTTATACGTTATACGTTATACGTTATACGTTATACGCTATACGTTATACGTTATACGTTATACGTTATACGTTATACGTTATACGTTATATGTTATACGTTATACGTTATACGTTATACGTTATACGTTATACGTTATACGTTATAGGTTATACGTAATACGTTATACGTTACACGTTATACGTAATACGTTATACGTTATACGTTATACGATATACGTTATACGTTATACGTTATACGTTATACGTTATACGTTATACGTTATACGTTATACGTTATACGTTATACGTCATACGTTATACGTTATACGTTATACGTTATACGTTATACGTTATACGTTATACGTTATACGTTACACGTTATACGTTATACGTTATACGTTACACGTTATACGTTATACGTTATACGTTATACGTTATACGTTATACGTTATACGTTATACGTTATACGTTATACGTTATACGTTATACGTTACACGTTATACGTAATACGTTATACGTTATACGTTATACGTTATACGTTATACGTTATACGCTATATCGTTTATACGTTATACGTTATACGTTATACGTCATACGTTATACGTTATACGTTAGACGTTATAAGTTATACGTTATACGTTATACGTCATACGTTATACGTTATGCGTCATACGTTATACGTTATACGTTATAGGACATACCTTATTCGTGATACGTCATACGTTATACGTTATACGTTATACGTTCTACGTTATACGTTATACGTTATACGTTATACGTTATAGGTCATACCTTATTCGTGATACGTCATACGTTATACGTTATACGTTCTACGTTATACGTTATACGTTATACGTTATACGTTACACGTTTTACGTTATACGTTATACGTTATACGTTCTACGTTCTACGTTATACGTTATACGTTATACGTTATACGTTATACGTTATACGTTATACGTTACACGTTATACGTTATACGTTATACGTTACACGTTATACGTTATACGTTATACGTTATACGTTATACGTTATACGTTATACGTTATACGTTATACGTTATACGTTATACGTTATACGTTATACGTTATACGTTATACGCTATACGTTATACGTTATACGTTATACGTTATACGTTATACGTTATACGTTATATGTTATACGTTATACGTTATACGTTATACGTTATACGTTATACGTTATACGTTATAGGTTATACGTAATACGTTATACGTTACACGTTATACGTAATACGTTATACGTTATACGTTATACGATATACGTTATACGTTATACGTTATACGTTATACGTTATACGTTATACGTTATACGTTATACGTTATACGTTATACGTCATACGTTATACGTTATACGTTATACGTTATACGTTATACGAAATACGTTATACGTTATACGTTATACGTTATACGATATACGTTATACGTAATACGTTATACGTTATACGTTATACGTTATACGTAATACGTTATACGTTATACGTTATACGTTATACGTTATACATTATACGTTATACGTTATACGTTATACGTTATACGTTGTACGTTATACGTTATACGTTATACGTTATACGTTACACGTTATACGTTATATCGTTTATACGTTATACGTAATACGTTATACGTTATGCGTCATACGTTATACGTTATACGATATAAGTTATACGTTATACGTTATACGTTATACGTTATACGTTATACGTCATATGTTATACGTTATACGTCATACGTTATACGTTATACGTTATACGTTATAGGTCATACCTTATTCGTGATACGTCATACGTTATACGTTATACGTTATACGTTATACGTTATACGTTATACGTTATACGTTATACGTTATACGTTATACGTTATACGTTATACGTCATACGTTATACGTTATACGTTATACGTTATACGTTATACGTTATACGTTATACGTTATACGTTATACGTTATACGTTATACGTCATACGTTATACGTTATACGTTATACGTTATACGTAATACGTTCTACGTTATACGTAATACGTTGAACGTTATACGTTATACGTTATACGTTATACGTTATACGTTATACGTTATACGTTATACATTATACGTTATACGTTATACGTTATACGTTATACGTTATACGTTATACGTTATACGTTATACGTTATACGTTATACGTTGTACGTTCTACGTTATACGTTATACGTTATACATTATACGTTATACGTTATACGTTATACGTTATACGTTATAGAATATACGTTATAGGTTATACGTTATACGTTATACGTTATACGTTATAAGTTATACGTTATACGATATACGTTATACGTTATACGTTATACGTTATGCTATATACGTTATACGTTATACGCTATACGTTATACGTTATACGTTATACGTTATACGTTATACGTAATACGTTATACGTTATACTATATAAGTTATACGTTATACGCTATACGTTATACGTTATACGTTATACGTTATACGTTATACGTAATACGTTATGCGTCATACGTTATACGTTAGACGTTACACGTTATATGTTATACGTTATACGTTATACGTTATACGTTATACGTTATACGTTCTACGTTATACGTTGTACGTTATACGTTATACGTTATACGTTATACATTATACGTTATACGTTATACGTTATACGTTATACGTTATACGTTATAGAATATACGTTATAGCTTATACGTTATACGTTATACGTTATACGTTATAAGTTATACGTTATACGTTATACGTTATACGTTATACGTTATACGTTATACGTTATACGTTATACGTTATACGTTATACGTTATACGTTATACGTTATACGTCATACGTTATACGTTATACGTTATACGTTATACGTTATACGAAATACGTTATACGTTATACGTTATACGTTATACGATATACGTTATACGTTATACGTTATACGTTATACGTTATACGTTATACGTAATACGTTATACGTTATACGTTATACGTTATACATTATACGTTATACGTTATACGTTATACGTTATACGTTGTACGTTATACGTTATACGTTATACGTTATACGTTATACGTTATACGTTATACGTTATACGTCATTCGTTATACGTTAGACGTTACACAATATAGGTTATACGTTATACGTTATACGTTATACGTTTTACGTTATACGTTATACGTTATACGTTATACGTTATACGTTATACGTTAAACGTTATACGTTATACGTTATACGTTATACGCTATACGTTATACGTTATACGTTATACGTTATACGTTATACGTTATACGTTATACGTCATACGTTATACGTTACGCGTTATACGTTATACGTTATACGTTATACGTTATACGTTATACGTTATACGTTATACGTTATACGTTATACGTTATACGTTATACGTTATACGTTATACGTTATACGTTATACGTTATACGTTATACGTTATACCTAATACGTTATACGTTATACGTTATGCGTCATACGTTATACGTTATACGTTATACGTTATAGGTCATACCTTATTCCTGATACGTCATACGTTATACGTTATACGTTCTACGTTATACGTTATACGTTATACGTTATAGGTCATACCTTATTCGTGATACGTCATACGTTATACGTTATACATTCTACGTTATACGTTATACGTTATACGTTATACGCTATACGTTATACGTTATACGTTATACGTTATACGTCTATCGTTATACGTTAGACGTTACACAATATAGGGTATACGTGACACGTTATACGTTATACGTTATACGTTATACGTTATACGTTATACGTTATACGTTATACGTTATACGTTATACGTTATACGTTATACGTTATACGTTATACGTTATACGTTATACGTTATACGTTATACGTTATACGTTATACGTTATACGTTATACGTTAAACGTTATACGTTATACGTTATACGTTATACGCTATACGTTATACGTTATACGTTATACGTTATACGTTATACGTTATACGTTATACGTCATACGTTATACGTTATACGTTATACGCTATACGTTATACGTTATACGTTATACGTTATACGCTATACGTTATACGTTATACGTTATACGTTATACGTTA
Organism: Ptiloglossa arizonensis; assembly: GCF_051014685.1. Classification (NCBI taxonomy): domain Eukaryota; kingdom Metazoa; phylum Arthropoda; class Insecta; order Hymenoptera; family Colletidae; genus Ptiloglossa; species Ptiloglossa arizonensis. The sequence continues at coordinate 173,268 of NW_027478613.1, read as the reverse complement.
TACGTTATACGTTATACGTTTTACGTTATACGTTATACGTTATACGTTATACGTTATACGTTATACGTTATACGTTATACGTTATACGTTATACGTTATACGTTATACGTTATACGTTATACGTAATACGTTATACATTAGATGTCGTTCCTTATAAGTGATACGTCATACGTTATACGTTATACGTTATACGTTATACGTTATACGTTATACGTTATACGTTATACGTTATACGTTATACGTTATACGTTATACGTTATACGTTATACGTTATACGTTATACATTATACGTTATATTATACGTCATTCGTTAAACGTTAGACGTTACACAATATAGGTTATACGTGATGCGTTATACGTTATACGTTATACGTTATACGTTATACGTTATACGTTATACGTTATACGTTATACGTTATACGTTATACGTTATACGTTATACGTTATACGTTATACGTTATACGTTATACGTTATACGCTATATCGTTTATACGTTATACGTTATACGTTATACGTCATACGTTATACGTTATACGTTCGACGTTATAAGTTATACGTTATACGTTATACGTCATACGTTATACGTTATGCGTCATACGTTATACGTTATACGTTATAGGACATACCTTATTCGTGATACGTCATACGTTATACGTTATACGTTATACGTTCTACGTTATACGTTATACGTTATACGTTATACGTTATAGGTCATACCTTATTCGTGATACGTCATACGTTATACGTTATACGTTCTACGTTATACGTTATACGTTATACGTTACACGTTATACGTTATACGTTATACGTTATACGTTCTACGTTCTACGTTATACGTTATACGTTATACGTTATACGTTACACGTTATACGTTATACGTTACACGTTATACGTTATACGTTATACGTTACACGTTATACGTTATACGTTATACGTTATACGTTATACGTTATACGTTATACGTTATACGTTATACGTTATACGTTATACGTTATACGTTATACGTTATACGTTATACGCTATACGTTATACGTTATACGTTATACGTTATACGTTATACGTTATACGTTATATGTTATACGTTATACGTTATACGTTATACGTTATACGTTATACGTTATACGTTATAGGTTATACGTAATACGTTATACGTTACACGTTATACGTAATACGTTATACGTTATACGTTATACGATATACGTTATACGTTATACGTTATACGTTATACGTTATACGTTATACGTTATACGAAATACGTTATACGTTATACGTTATACGTTATACGATATACGTTATACGTTATACGTTATACGTTATACGTTATACGTTATACGTTATACGTTATACGTTATACGTTATACGTTATATCGTTTATACGTTATACGTAATACGTTATACGTTATACGTCATACGTTATACGTTATACGATATAAGTTATACGTTATACGTTATACGTTATACGTTATACGTTATACGTTATACGTTATACGTTATACGTTATACGTTATACGTTATACGTTATAGAATATACGTTATAGGTTATACGTTATACGTTATACGTTATACGTTATAAGTTATACGTTATACGTTATACGTTATACGTTATACGTTATACGTTATACGTTATACGTTATACGTTATATGTTATACGTTATACGTTATACGTTATACGTTATACGTTATACGTTATACGTTATACGTTATACGTCATTCGTTATACGTTAGACGTTACACAATATAGGTTATACGTTATACGTTATACGTCATACGTTATACGTTATACGTTATACGTTATACGTTATACGAAATACGTTACACGTTATACGTTATACGTTACACGTTATACGTTATACGTTATACGTTACACATTATACGTTATACGTTATACGTTATACGTTATACGTTATACGTTATACGTTATACGTTATACGTTATACGTTATACGTTATACGTTATACGTTATACGTTATACGTTATACGTTATACGTTATACGTTATACGTTATACGTTATACGTTATACGTTATACGTTATACGTTATAGAATATACGTTATAGGTTATACGTTATACGTTATACGTTATACGTTATAAGTTATACGTTATACGTTATACGTTATACGTTATACGTTATACGTTATACGTTATACGTTATACGTTATATGTTATACGTTATACGTTATACGTTATACGTTATACGTTATACGTTATACGTTATACGTCATTCGTTATACGTTAGACGTTACACAATATAGGTTATACGTTATACGTTATACGTTATACGTTTTACGTTATACGTTATACGTTATACGTTATACGTTATACGTTATACGTTATACGTTATACGTTATAGGTTATACGTAATACGTTATACGTTACACGTTATACGTAATACGTTATACGTTATACGTTATACGTTATACGTTATACGTTATAGGTTATACGTAATACGTTATACGTTACACGTTATACGTAATACGTTATACGTTATACGTTATACGATATACGTTATACGTTATACGTTATACGTTATACGTTATACGTTATACGTTATACGTTATACGTTATACGTTATACGTCATACGTTATACGTTATACGTTATACGTTATACGTTATACGAAATACGTTATACGTTATACGTTATACGTTATACGATATACGTTATACGTTATACGTTATACGTTATACGTTATACGTTATACGTTATACGTTATACGTTATATCGTTTATACGTTATACGTAATACGTTATACGTTATACGTCATACGTTATACGTTATACGATATAAGTTATACGTTATACGTTATACGTTATACGTTATACGTTATACGTTATACGTTATACGTTATACGCTATACGTTATACGTTATACGTTATACGTTATACGTTATACGTTATACGTTATATGTTATACGTTATACGTTATACGTTATACGTTATACGTTATACGTTATACGTTATAGGTTATACGTAATACGTTATACGTTACACGTTATACGTAATACGTTATACGTTATACGTTATACGATATACGTTATACGTTATACGTTATACGTTATACGTTATACGTTATACGTTATACGTTATACGTTATACGTTATACGTCATACGTTATACGTTATACGTTATACGTTATACGTTATACGAAATACGTTATACGTTATACGTTATACGTTATACGATATACGTTATACGTTATACGTTATACGTTATACGTTATACGTTATACGTTATACGTTATACGTTATATCGTTTATACGTTATACGTAATACGTTATACGTTATACGTCATACGTTATACGTTATACGATATAAGTTATACGTTATACGTTATACGTTATACGTTATACGTTATACGTTATACGTTATACGTTATACGTTATACGTTATACGTTATACGTTATACGTTATAGAATATACGTTATAGGTTATACGTTATACGTTATACGTTATACGTTATAAGTTATACGTTATACGTTATACGTTATACGTTATACGTTATACGTTATACGTTATACGTTATACGTTATATGTTATACGTTATACGTTATACGTTATACGTTATACGTTATACGTTATACGTTATACGTCATTCGTTATACGTTAGACGTTACACAATATAGGTTATACGTTATACGTTATACGTTATACGTTTTACGTTATACGTTATACGTTATACGTTATACGTTATACGTTATACGTTAAACGTTATACGTTATACGTTATACGTTATACGTTATACGTTATACGTTATACGTTATACGTTATACGTTATACGTTATATCGTTTATACGTTATACGTAATACGTTATACGTTATACGTCATACGTTATACGTTATACGATAGAAGTTATACGTTATACGTTATACGTTATACGTTATACGTTATACGTTATACGTTATACGTTATACGTTATACGTTATACGTTATACGTTATACGTTATACGTTATACGTTATACGTTATACGTTATACGTTATACGTTATACGTTATACGTTATACGTTATACGTTATACGTTATACGTTATACGTTATACGTTATACGTTATACGTTATACGTTATACGTTATACGTTATACGTTATACGTTATACGTTATACGTTATACGTTATACGTTATACGTTATATCGTTTATACGTTATACGTAATACGTTATACGTTATACGTCATACGTTATACGTTATACGATATAAGTTATACGTTATACGTTATACGTTATACGTTATACGTTATACGTTATACGTTATACGTTATACGTTATACGTTATACGTTATACGTTATACGTTATACGTTATACGTTATACGTTATACGTTATACGTTATACGTTATACGTTATACGTTATACGTTATACGTTATACGTTATACGTTATACGTTATACGTTATACGTTATACGTTATACGTTATACGTTATACGTTATACGTTATACGTTATACGTTATACGTTATACGTTATACGTTATATGTTATACGTTATACGTTATACGTTATACGTTATACGTTATACGTTATACGTTATACGTCATTCGTTATACGTTAGACGTTACACAATATAGGTTATACGTTATACGTTATACGTTATACGTTTTACGTTATACGTTATACGTTATACGTTATACGTTATACGTTATACGTTAAACGTTATACGTTATACGTTATACGTTATACGTTATACGTTATACGTTATACGTTATACGTTATACGTTATACGTTATACGTTATACGTTATACGTTATACGTTATACGTAATACGTTATACGTTAGAGGTCGTTCCTTATAAGTGATACGTCATACGTTATACGTTATACGTTATACGTTATACGTTATACGATATACGTTATACATTATACGTTATACATTATACGTTATACGTCATTCGTTATACGTTAGACGTTACACAATATAGGTTATACGTTATACGTTATACGTTATACGTTTTACGTTATACGTTATACGTTATACGTTATACGTTATACGTTATACGTTATACGTTATACGTTATACGTTATACGTTATATGTTATACGTTATACGTTATACGTTATACGTTATACGTTATACGTTATACGTTATACGTCATTCGTTATACGTTAGACGTTACACAATATAGGTTATACGTTATACGTTATACGTTATACGTTTTACGTTATACGTTATACGTTATACGTTATACGTTATACGTTATACGTTATACGTTATACGTTATACGTTATACGTTATACGTTATACGTTATACGTTATACGTTATACGTTATACGTTATACGTTATACGTTATACGTTATACGTTATACGTTATACGTTATACGTTATACGTTATACGTTATACGTTATACGTTATACGTTATACGTTATACGTTATACGTTATACGTTATACGTTATACGTTATACGTTATACGTTATACGTAATACGTTATACGTTAGAGGTCGTTCCTTATAAGTGATACGTCATACGTTATACGTTATACGTTATACGTTATACGTTGTACGATATACGTTATACATTATACGTTATACATTATACGTTATACGTCATTCGTTATACGTTAGACGTTACACAATATAGGTTATACGTGATACGTGATACGTTATATGTTATACGTTATACGTTATACGTTATACGTTATACGTTATACGTTATACGTTATACGTTATACGTTATACGTTATACGCTATACGTTATACGCTATACGTTATACGTTATACGTTATACGTTTGACGTCATACGTTATGCGTTATACGTTAGACGTTATAAGTTATACGTTATACGTTACACGTCATACGTTATACGTTATGCGTCATACGTTATACGTTATACGTTATACGTTATAGGTCATACCTTATTCGTGATACGTCATACCTTATACGTTATACGTTCTACGTTATACGTTATACGTTATACGTTATAGGTTATACCTTATTCGTGATACGTCACACGTTATACGTTATACGTTCTACGTTATACGTTATACGTTATACGTTACACGTTATACGTTATACGTTATACGTTATACGTTCTACGTTCTACGTTATACGCTATACGTTATACGTTATACGTTATACGTTATACGTTATACGTTACACGTTATACGATATACGTTATACGTTATACGTTATACGTTATACGTTATACGTTATACGTTATACGTTATACGTTATACGTTATACGTTATAGGTTATACGTAATACGTTATACGTTACACGTTATACGTAATACGTTATACGTTATACGTTATACGATATACGTTATACGTTATACGTTATACGTTATACGTTATACGTTATACGTTATACGTTATACGTTATACGTTATACGTCATACGTTATACGTTATACGTTATACGTTATACGTTATACGAAATACGTTATACGTTATACGTTATACGTTATACGATATACGTTATACGTTATACGTTATACGTTATACGTTATACGTTATACGTTATACGTAATACGTTATACGTTATACGTTATACGTTATACATTATACGTTATACGTTATACGTTATACGTTATACGTTGTACGTTATACGTTATACGTTATACGTTATACGTTATACGTTATACGTTATACGTTATACGTTATATCGTTTATACGTTATACGTAATACGTTATACGTTATACGTCATACGTTATACGTTATACGATATAAGTTATACGTTATACGTTATACGTTATACGTTATACGTTATACGTTATACGTCATATGTTATACGTTATACGTCATACGTTATACGTTATACGTTATACGTTATAGGTCATACCTTATTCGTGATACGTCATACGTTATACGTTATACGTTATACGTTATACGTTATACGTTATACGTTATACGTTATACGTTATACGTTATACGTTATACGTTATACGTTATACGTTATACGTTATACGTTATACGTTATACGTTATACGTTATACGTTATACGTTATACGTTATACGTTATACGTTATACGTTATACGTTATACGTTATACGTTATACGTTATACGTTATACGTTATACGTCATACGTTATACGTTATACGTTATACGTTATACGTAATACGTTCTACGTTATACGTAATACGTTATACGTTATACGTTATACGTTATACGTTATACGTTATACGTTATACGTTATACGTTATACATTATACGTTATACGTTATACGTTATACGTTATACGTTATACGTTATACGTTATACGTTATACGTTATACGTTATACGTTGTACGTTCTACGTTATACGTTATACGTTATACATTATACGTTATACGTTATACGTTATACGTTATACGTTATAGAATATACGTTATAGGTTATACGTTATACGTTATACGTTATACGTTATAAGTTATACGTTATACGATATACGTTATACGTTATACGTTATACGTTATGCTATATACGTTATACGTTATACGCTATACGTTACACGTTATACGTTATACGTTATACGTTATACGTAATACGTTATACGTTATACTATATAAGTTATACGTTATACGCTATACGTTATACGCTATACGTTATACGTTATACGTTATACGTTATACGTAATACGTTATACGTTACACGTTATATGTTATACGTTATACGTTATACGTTATACGTTATACGTTATACGTTATACGTTATACGTTGTACGTTATACGTTATACGTTATACGTTATACATTATACGTTATACGTTATACGTTATACGTTATACGTTATAGAATATACGTTATAGCTTATACGTTATACGTTATACGTTATACGTTATACGTTATAAGTTATACGTTATACGATATACGTTATACGTTATACGTTATACTATATACGTTATACGTTATACGCTATACGTTACACGTTATACGTTATACGTTATACGTTATACGTTATACGTTATACGTAATACGTTATGCGTCATACGTTATACGTTAGACGTTACACGTTATATGTTATACGTTATACGTTATACGTTATACGTTATACGTTATACGTTATACGTTATACGTTATACGTTATACGTTATACGTTATACGTTATACGTTATACGTTATACGTTATACGTTATACGTTATACGTTATACGTTATACGTTATACGTTATACGTTATACGTTATACGTTATACGTTATACGTTATACGTTATACGTTATACGTTATACGTTATACGTTGTACGTTATACGTTATACGTTATACGTTATACATTATACGTTATACGTTATACGTTATACGTTATACGTTATACGTTATACGTTATAGAATATACGTTATAGGTTATACGTTATACGTTATACGTTATACGTTATAAGTTATACGTTATACGTTATACGTTATACGTTATACGTTATACGTTATACGTTATACGTTATACGTTATACGTTATACGTTATACGTTATACGTTATACGTTATACGTTATACGTTATACGTTACACGTTATACGTCATTCGTTATACGTTAGACGTTACACAATATAGGTTATACGTTATACGTTATACGTTATACGTTTTACGTTATACGTTATACGTTATACGTTATACGTTATACGTTATACGTTATACGTTATACGTTATACGTTATACGTTATACGTTGTACGTTATACGTTATACGTTATACGTTATAGAATATACGTTATACGTTATACGTTATACGTTATACGTTATACGTTATACGTTATAGAATATACGTTATAGGTTATACGTTATACGTTATACGTTATACGTTATAAGTTATACGTTATACGTTATACGTTATACGTTATACGTTATACGTTATACGTTATACGTTATACGTTATACGTTATACGTTATACGTTATACGTTATACGTTATACGTTATACGTTATACGTTATACGTCATTCGTTATACGTTAGACGTTACACAATATAGGTTATACGTTATACGTTATACGTTATACGTTTTACGTTATACGTTATACGTTATACGTTATACGTTATACGTTATACGTTAAACGTTATACGTTATACGTTATACGTTATACGTTATACGTTATACGTTATACGTTATACGTTATACGTTATACGTTATACGTTATACGTTATACGTTATACGTTATACGTTATACGTTATACGTTATACGTTATACGTTATACGTTATACGTTATACGTTATACGTTATACGTTATACGTTATACGTTATACGTTATACGTTATACGTTATACGTTATACGTTATACGTTATACGTTATACGTTATACGTTATACGTTATACGTTATACGTTATACGTTATACGTTATACGTTATACGTTATAGAATATACGTTATAGGTTATACGTTATACGTTATACGTTATACGTTATAAGTTATACGTTATACGTTATACGTTATACGTTATACGTTATACGTTATACGTTATACGTTATACGTTATACGTTATATGTTATACGTTATACGTTATACGTTATACGTTATACGTTATACGTTATACGTTATACGTCATTCGTTATACGTTAGACGTTACACAATATAGGTTATACGTTATACGTTATACGTTATACGTTTTACGTTATACGTTATACGTTATACGTTATACGTTATACGTGATACGTTATAGGTTATACGTAATACGTTATACGTTATAGGTTATACGTAATACGTTATACGTTACACGTTATACGTAATACGTTATACGTTATACGTTATACGATATACGTTATACGTTATACGTTATACGTTATACGTTATACGTTATACGTTATACGTTATACGTTATACGTTATACGTCATACGTTATACGTTATACGTTATACGTTATACGTTATACGAAATACGTTACACGTTATACGTTATACGTTACACGTTATACGTTATACGTTATACGTTACACGTTATACGTTATACGTTATACGTTATACGTTATACGTTATACGTTATACGTTATACGTTATACGTTATACGTTATACGTTATACGTTATACGTTATACGTTATACGTTATACGCTATACGTTATACGTTATACGTTATACGTTATACGTTATACGTTATACGTTATATGTTATACGTTATACGTTATACGTTATACGTTATACGTTATACGTTATACGTTATAGGTTATACGTAATACGTTATACGTTACACGTTATACGTAATACGTTATACGTTATACGTTATACGATATACGTTATACGTTATACGTTATACGTTATACGTTATACGTTATACGTTATACGTTATACGTTATACGTTATACGTCATACGTTATACGTTATACGTTATACGTTATACGTTATACGAAATACGTTATACGTTATACGTTATACGTTATACGATATACGTTATACGTTATACGTTATACGTTATACGTTATACGTTATACGTTATACGTTATACGTTATATCGTTTATACGTTATACGTAATACCTTATACGTTATACGTCATACGTTATACGTTATACGATATAAGTTATACGTTATACGTTATACGTTATACGTTATACGTTATACGTTATACGTTATACGTTATACGTTATACGTTATACGTTATACGTTATACGTTATAGAATATACGTTATAGGTTATACGTTATACGTTATACGTTATACGTTATAAGTTATACGTTATACGTTATACGTTATACGTTATACGTTATACGTTATACGTTATACGTTATACGTTATATGTTATACGTTATACGTTATACGTTATACGTTATACGTTATACGTTATACGTTATACGTCATTCGTTATACGTTAGACGTTACACAATATAGGTTATACGTTATACGTTATACGTTATACGTTTTACGTTATACGTTATACGTTATACGTTATACGTTATACGTTATACGTTAAACGTTATACGTTATACGTTATACGTTATACGTTATACGTTATACGTTATACGTTATACGTTATACGTTATACGTTATATCGTTTATACGTTATACGTAATACGTTATACGTTATACGTCATACGTTATACGTTATACGATATAAGTTATACGTTATACGTTATACGTTATACGTTATACGTTATACGTTATACGTTATACGTTATACGTTATACGTTATACGTTATACGTTATACGTTATACGTTATACGTTATACGTTATACGTTATACGTTATACGTTATACGTTATACGTTATACGTTATACGTTATACGTTATACGTTATACGTTATACGTTATACGTTATACGTTATACGTTATACGTTATACGTTATACGTTATACGTTATACGTTATACGTTATACGTTATACGTTATACGTTATACGTTATACGTTATACGTTATACGTTATACGTTATACGTTATACGTTATACGTTATACGTTATACGTTATACGTTATACGTTATACGTTATACGTTATACGTTATACGTTATACGTTATACGTTATACGTTATACGTTATACGTTATACGTTATACGTTATACGTTATACGTTATACGTTATACGTTATAGAATATACGTTATAGGTTATACGTTATACGTTATACGTTATACGTTATAAGTTATACGTTATACGTTATACGTTATACGTTATACGTTATACGTTATACGTTATACGTTATACGTTATATGTTATACGTTATACGTTATACGTTATACGTTATACGTTATACGTTATACGTTATACGTCATTCGTTATACGTTAGACGTTACACAATATAGGTTATACGTTATACGTTATACGTTATACGTTTTACGTTATACGTTATACGTTATACGTTATACGTTATACGTTATACGTTAAACGTTATACGTTATACGTTATACGTTATACGTTATACGTTATACGTTATACGTTATACGTTATACGTTATATCGTTTATACGTTATACGTAATACGTTATACGTTATACGTCATACGTTATACGTTATACGATATAAGTTATACGTTATACGTTATACGTTATACGTTATACGTTATACGTTATACGTTATACGTTATACGTTATACGTTATACGTTATACGTTATACGTTATACGTTATACGTTATACGTTATACGTTATACGTTATACGTTATACGTTATACGTTATACGTTATACGTTATACGTTATACGTTATACGTTATACGTTATACGTTATACGTTATACGTTATACGTTATACGTTATACGTTATACGTTATACGTTATACGTTATACGTTATACGTAATACGTTATACGTTAGAGGTCGTTCCTTATAAGTGATACGTCATACGTTATACGTTATACGTTATACGTTATACGTTATACGATATACGTTATACATTATACGTTATACATTATACGTTATACGTCATTCGTTATACGTTAGACGTTACACAATATAGGTTATACGTGATACGTTATACGTTATATGTTATACGTTATACGTTATACGTTATACGTTATACGTTATACGTTATACGTTATACGTTATACGTTATACGTTATACGCTATACGTTATACGCTATACGTTATACGTTATACGTTATACGTTTGACGTCATACGTTATGCGTTATACGTTAGACGTTATAAGTTATACGTTATACGTTACACGTCATACGTTATACGTTATGCGTCATACGTTATACGTTATACGTTATACGTTATAGGTCATACCTTATTCGTGATACGTCATACCTTATACGTTATACGTTCTACGTTATACGTTATACGTTATACGTTATAGGTTATACCTTATTCGTGATACGTCACACGTTATACGTTATACGTTCTACGTTATACGTTATACGTTATACGTTACACGTTATACGTTATACGTTATACGTTATACGTTCTACGTTCTACGTTATACGCTATACGTTATACGTTATACGTTATACGTTATACGTTATACGTTACACGTTATACGATATACGTTATACGTTATACGTTATACGTTATACGTTATACGTTATACGTTATACGTTATACGTTATACGTTATACGTTATAGGTTATACGTAATACGTTATACGTTACACGTTATACGTAATACGTTATACGTTATACGTTATACGATATACGTTATACGTTATACGTTATACGTTATACGTTATACGTTATACGTTATACGTTATACGTTATACGTTATACGTCATACGTTATACGTTATACGTTATACGTTATACGTTATACGAAATACGTTATACGTTATACGTTATACGTTATACGATATACGTTATACGTTATACGTTATACGTTATACGTTATACGTTATACGTTATACGTAATACGTTATACGTTATACGTTATACGTTATACATTATACGTTATACGTTATACGTTATACGTTATACGTTGTACGTTATACGTTATACGTTATACGTTATACGTTATACGTTATACGTTATACGTTATATCGTTTATACGTTATACGTAATACGTTATACGTTATACGTCATACGTTATACGTTATACGATATAAGTTATACGTTATACGTTATACGTTATACGTTATACGTTATACGTTATACGTCATATGTTATACGTTATACGTCATACGTTATACGTTATACGTTATACGTTATAGGTCATACCTTATTCGTGATACGTCATACGTTATACGTTATACGTTATACGTTATACGTTATACGTTATACGTTATACGTTATACGTTATACGTTATACGTTATACGTTATACGTTATACGTTATACGTTATACGTTATACGTTATACGTTATACGTTATACGTTATACGTTATACGTTATACGTTATACGTTATACGTTATACGTTATACGTTATACGTCATACGTTATGCGTCATACGTTATACGTTATACGTAATACGTTCTACGTTATACGTAATACGTTATACGTTATACGTTATACGTTATACGTTATACGTTATACGTTATACGTTATACGTTATACATTATACGTTATACGTTATACGTTATACGTTATACGTTATACGTTATACGTTATACGTTATACGTTATACGTTATACGTTGTACGTTCTACGTTATACGTTATACGTTATACATTATACGTTATACGTTATACGTTATACGTTATACGTTATAGAATATACGTTATAGGTTATACGTTATACGTTATACGTTATACGTTATAAGTTATACGTTATACGATATACGTTATACGTTATACGTTATACGTTATGCTATATACGTTATACGTTATACGCTATACGTTACACGTTATACGTTATACGTTATACGTTATACGTAATACGTTATACGTTATACTATATAAGTTATACGTTATACGCTATACGTTATACGCTATACGTTATACGTTATACGTTATACGTTATACGTTGTACGTTCTACGTTATACGTTATACGTTATACATTATACGTTATACGTTATACGTTATACGTTATACGTTATAGAATATACGTTATAGGTTATACGTTATACGTTATACGTTATACGTTATAAGTTATACGTTATACGATATACGTTATACGTTATACGTTATACGTTGTACGTTCTACGTTATACGTTATACGTTATACATTATACGTTATACGTTATACGTTATACGTTATACGTTATAGAATATACGTTATAGGTTATACGTTATACGTTATACGTTATACGTTATAAGTTATACGTTATACGATATACGTTATACGTTATACGTTATACGTTATACGTTATACGTTATACGTTATACGTTATACGTTATACGTTATACGTTATACGTTATACGTTATACGTTATACGTTATATCGTTTATACGTTATACGTAATACGTTATACGTTATACGTCATACGTTATACGTTATACGATATAAGTTATACGTTATACGTTATACGTTATACGTTATACGTTATACGTTATACGTCATATGTTATACGTTATACGTCATACGTTATACGTTATACGTTATACGTTATAGGTCATACCTTATTCGTGATACGTCATACGTTATACGTTATACGTTATACGTTATACGTTATACGTTATACGTTATACGTTATACGTTATACGTTATACGTTATACGTTATACGTTATACGTTATACGTTATACGTTATACGTTATACGTTATACGTTATACGTTATACGTTATACGTTATACGTTATACGTTATACGTTATACGTTATACGTCATACGTTATACGTCATACGTTATACGTTATACGTAATACGTTCTACGTTATACGTAATACGTTATACGTTATACGTTATACGTTATACGTTATACGTTATACGTTATACGTTATACGTTATACATTATACGTTATACGTTATACGTTATACGTTATACGTTATACGTTATACGTTATACGTTATACGTTATACGTTATACGTTGTACGTTCTACGTTATACGTTATACGTTATACATTATACGTTATACGTTATACGTTATACGTTATACGTTATAGAATATACGTTATAGGTTATACGTTATACGTTATACGTTATACGTTATAAGTTATACGTTATACGATATACGTTATACGTTATACGTTATACGTTATGCTATATACGTTATACGTTATACGCTATACGTTACACGTTATACGTTATACGTTATACGTTATACGTAATACGTTATACGTTATACTATATAAGTTATACGTTATACGCTATACGTTATACGCTATACGTTATACGTTATACGTTATACGTAATACGTTATACGTCATACGTTATACGTTAGACGTTACACGTTATATGTTATACGTTATACGTTATACGTTATACGTTATACGTTATACGTTATACGTTATACGTTGTACGTTATACGTTATACGTTATACGTTATACATTATACGTTATACGTTATACGTTATACGTTATACGTTATAGAATATACGTTATAGCTTATACGTTATACGTTATACGTTATACGTTATAAGTTATACGTTATACGATATACGTTATACGTTATACGTTATACTATATAC
Organism: Ptiloglossa arizonensis; assembly: GCF_051014685.1. NCBI lineage: Eukaryota > Metazoa > Arthropoda > Insecta > Hymenoptera > Colletidae > Ptiloglossa > Ptiloglossa arizonensis. The sequence goes on along the minus strand of NW_027478613.1, from coordinate 157,479 downwards.
GTTATACGTTATACGCTATACGTTACACGTTATACGTTATACGTTATACGTTATACGTTATACGTTATACGTAATACGTTATGCGTCATACGTTATACGTTAGACGTTACACGTTATATGTTATACGTTATACGTTATACGTTATACGTTATACGTTATACGTTATACGTTATACGTTATACGTTATACGTTATACGATATACGTTATACGTTATACGTTATACGTTATACGTTATACGTTATACGTTATACGTTATACGTTATACGTTATACGTTATACGTTATACGTTATACGTTATACGTTATACGTTATACGTTGTACGTTATACGTTATACGTTATACGTTATACATTATACGTTATACGTTATACGTTATACGTTATACGTTATACGTTATACGTTATACGTTATAGAATATACGTTATAGGTTATACGTTATACGTTATACGTTATACGTTATAAGTTATACGTTATACGTTATACGTTATACGTTATACGTTATACGTTATACGTTATACGTTATACGTTATACGTTATACGTTATACGTTATACGTTATACGTTATACGTTATACGTTATACGTTATACGTCATTCGTTATACGTTAGACGTTACACAATATAGGTTATACGTTATACGTTATACGTTATACGTCTTACGTTATACGTTATACGTTATACGTTATACGTTATACGTTATACGTTAAACGTTATACGTTATACGTTATACGTTATACGCTATACGTTATACGTTATACGTTATACGTTATACGTTATACGTTATACGTTATACGTCATACGTTATACGTTACGCGTTATACGTTATACGTTATACGTTATACGTTATACGTTATACGTTATACGTTATACGTTATACGTTATACGTTATACGTTATACGTTATACGTTATACGTTATACGTTATACGTTATACGTTATACCTTATACGTTATACGTTATACGTTATGCGTCATACGTTATACGTTATACGTTATACGTTATAGGTCATACCTTATTCCTGATACGTCATACGTTATACGTTATACGTTCTACGTTCTACGTTATACGTTATACGTTATACGTTATAGGTCATACCTTATTCGTGATACGTCATACGTTATACGTTATACATTCTACGTTATACGTTATACGTTATACGTTATACGCTATACGTTATACGTTATACGTTATACGTTATACGTCTATCGTTATACGTTAGACGTTACACAATATAGGGTATACGTGACACGTTATACGTTATACGTTATACGTTATACGTTATACGTTATACGTTATACGTTATACGTTATACGTTATACGTTATACGTTATACGTTATACGTTATACGTTATACGTTATACGTTATACGTTATACGTTATACGTTATACGTTATACGTTAAACGTTATACGTTATACGTTATACGTTATACGCTAAACGTTATACGTTATACGTTATACGTTATACGTTATACGTTATACGTTATACGTCATACGTTATACGTTATACGTTATACGTTATACGTTATACGTTATACGTTATACGTTATACGCTATACGTTATACGTTATACGCTATATCGTTTATACGTTATACGTTATACGTTATACGTTATATTATACGTCATTCGTTAAACGTTAGACGTTACACAATATAGGTTATACGTGATGCGTTATACGTTACACGTTATACGTTATACGTTATACGTTATACGTTATACGTTATACGTTATACGTTATACGTTATACGTTATACGTTATACGTTATACGTTATACGTTATACGCTATACGTTATACGTTATACGTTATACGTTATACGTTATACGTTATACGTTATACCTTATACGTTACGCGTTATACGTTATACGTTATACGTTATACGTTATACGTTATACGTTATACGTTATACGTTATACGTTATACGTTATACGTTATACGTTATACGTTATACGTTATACGTTATACGTTATACCTTATACGTTATACGTTATACGTTATGCGTCATACGTTATACGTTATACGTTATACGTTATAGGTCATACCTTATTCCTGATACGTCATACGTTATACGTTATACGTTATACGTTATACGTTATACGTTATACGTTATACGTCATACGTTATACGTTACGCGTTATACGTTATACGTTATACGTTATACGTTATACGTTATACGTTATACGTTATACGTTATACGTTATACGTTATACGTTATACGTTATACGTTATACGTCATTCGTTATACGTTAGACGTTACACAATATAGGTTATACGTTATACGTTATACGTTATACGTTTTACGTTATACGTTATACGTTATACGTTATACGTTATACGTTATACGTTAAACGTTATACGTTATACGTTATACGTTATACGCTATACGTTATACGTTATACGTTATACGTTATACGTTATACGTTATACGTTATACGTCATACGTTATACGTTACGCGTTATACGTTATACGTTATACGTTATACGTTATACGTTATACGTTATACGTTATACGTTATACGTTATACGTTATACGTTATACGTTATACGTTATACGTTATACGTTATACGTTATACGTTATACCTTATACGTTATACGTTATACGTTATGCGTCATACGTTATACGTTATACGTTATACGTTATACGTTATAGGTCATACCTTATTCCTGATACGTCATACGTTATACGTTATACGTTCTACGTTATACGTTATACGTTATACGTTATAGGTCATACCTTATTCGTGATACGTCATACGTTATACGTTATACATTCTACGTTATACGTTATACGTTATACGTTATACGCTATACGTTATACGTTATACGTTATACGTTATACGTCTATCGTTATACGTTAGACGTTACACAATATAGGGTATACGTGACACGTTATACGTTATACGTTATACGTTATACGTTATACGTTATACGTTATACGTTATACGTTATACGTTATACGTTATACGTTATACGTTATACGTTATACGTTATACGTTATACGTTATACGTTATACGTTATACGTTATACGTTATACGTTATACGTTATACGTTAAACGTTATACGTTATACGTTATACGTTATACGCTATACGTTATACGTTATACGTTATACGTTATACGTTATACGTTATACGTTATACGTCATACGTTATACGTTATACGTTATACGTTATACGTTATACGTTATACGTTATACGTTATACGTTATACGTTATACCTTATACGTTATACGTTATACGTTATGCGTCATACGTTATACGTTATACGTTATACGTTATACGTTATAGGTCATACCTTATTCCTGATACGTCATACGTTATACGTTATACGTTCTACGTTATACGTTATACGTTATACGTTATACGTTATACGTTATACGTTATACGCTATACGTTATACGTTATACGCTATATCGTTTATACGTTATACGTTATACGTTATACGTTATACGTTATACGTTATACGTCATACGTTATACGTTACGCGTTATACGTTATACGTTATACGTTATACGTTATACGTTATACGTTATACGTTATACGTTATACGTTATACGTTATACGTTATACGTTATACGTTATACGTTATACGTTATACGTTATACGTTATACGTTATACGCTATACGTTATACGTTATACGCTATATCGTTTATACGTTATACGTTATACGTTATACGTTATATTATACGTCATTCGTTAAACGTTAGACGTTACACAATATAGGTTATACGTGATGCGTTATACGTTACACGTTATACGTTATACGTTATACGTTATACGTTATACGTTATACGTTATACGTTATACGTTATACGTTATACGTTATACGTTATACGTTATACGTTATACGCTATACGTTATACGTTATACGTTATACGTTATACGTTATACGTTATACGTTATACCTTATACGTTACGCGTTATACGTTATACGTTATACGTTATACGTTATACGTTATACGTTATACGTTATACGTTATACGTTATACGTTATACGTTATACGTTATACGTTATACGTTATACGTTATACGTTATACCTTATACGTTATACGTTATACGTTATGCGTCATACGTTATACGTTATACGTTATACGTTATAGGTCATACCTTATTCCTGATACGTCATACGTTATACGTTATACGTTATACGTTATACGTTATACGTTATACGTCATACGTTATACGTTACGCGTTATACGTTATACGTTATACGTTATACGTTATACGTTATACGTTATACGTTATACGTTATACGTTATACGTTATACGTTATACGTTATACGTTATACGTCATTCGTTATACGTTAGACGTTACACAATATAGGTTATACGTTATACGTTATACGTTATACGTTTTACGTTATACGTTATACGTTATACGTTATACGTTATACGTTATACGTTAAACGTTATACGTTATACGTTATACGTTATACGCTATACGTTATACGTTATACGTTATACGTTATACGTTATACGTTATACGTTATACGTCATACGTTATACGTTACGCGTTATACGTTATACGTTATACGTTATACGTTATACGTTATACGTTATACGTTATACGTTATACGTTATACGTTATACGTTATACGTTATACGTTATACGTTATACGTTATACGTTATACGTTATACCTTATACGTTATACGTTATACGTTATGCGTCATACGTTATACGTTATACGTTATACGTTATACGTTATAGGTCATACCTTATTCCTGATACGTCATACGTTATACGTTATACGTTCTACGTTATACGTTATACGTTATACGTTATAGGTCATACCTTATTCGTGATACGTCATACGTTATACGTTATACATTCTACGTTATACGTTATACGTTATACGTTATACGCTATACGTTATACGTTATACGTTATACGTTATACGTCTATCGTTATACGTTAGACGTTACACAATATAGGGTATACGTGACACGTTATACGTTATACGTTATACGTTATACGTTATACGTTATACGTTATACGTTATACGTTATACGTTATACGTTATACGTTATACGTTATACGTTATACGTTATACGTTATACGTTATACGTTATACGTTATACGTTAAACGTTATACGTTATACGTTATACGTTATACGCTATACGTTATACGTTATACGTTATACGTTATACGTTATACGTTATACGTTATACGTCATACGTTATACGTTATACGTTATACGTTATACGTTATACGTTATACGTTATACGTTATACGCTATACGTTATACGTTATACGCTATATCGTTTATACGTTATACGTTATACGTTATACGTTATATTATACGTCATTCGTTAAACGTTAGACGTTACACAATATAGGTTATACGTGATGCGTTATACGTTACACGTTATACGTTATACGTTATACGTTATACGTTATACGTTATACGTTATACGTTATACGTTATACGTTATACGTTATACGTTATACGTTATACGTTATACGCTATACGTTATACGTTATACGTTATACGTTATACGTTATACGTTATACGTTATACCTTATACGTTACGCGTTATACGTTATACGTTATACGTTATACGTTATACGTTATACGTTATACGTTATACGTTATACGTTATACGTTATATGTTATACGTTATACGTTATACGTTATACGTTATACCTTATACGTTATACGTTATACGTTATGCGTCATACGTTATACGTTATACGTTATACGTTATAGGTCATACCTTATTCCTGATACGTCATACGTTATACGTTATACGTTCTACGTTATACGTTATACGTTATACGTTATAGGTCATACCTTATTCGTGATACGTCATACGTTATACGTTATACATTCTACGTTATACGTTATACGTTATACGTTATACGCTATACGTTATACGTTATACGTTATACGTTATACGTCTATCGTTATACGTTAGACGTTACACAATATAGGGTATACGTGACACGTTATACGTTATACGTTATACGCTATACGTTATACGTTATACGTTATACGTTATACGTTATACGTTATACGTTATACGTCATACGTTATACGTTACGCGTTATACGTTATACGTTATACGTTATACGTTATACGTTATACGTTATACGTTATACGTTATACGTTATACGTTATACGTTATACGTTATACGTTATACGTTATACGTTATACGTTATACGTTATACGTTATACGTTATACCTTATACGTTATACGTTATACGTTATGCGTCATACGTTATACGTTATACGTTATACGTTATAGGTCATACCTTATTCCTGATACGTCATACGTTATACGTTATACGTTCTACGTTATACGTTATACGTTATACGTTATAGGTCATACCTTATTCGTGATACGTCATACGTTATACGTTATACATTCTACGTTATACGTTATACGTTATACGTTATACGCTATACGTTATACGTTATACGTTATACGTTATACGTCTATCGTTATACGTTAGACGTTACACAATATAGGGTATACGTGACACGTTATACGTTATACGTTATACGTTATACGTTATACGTTATACGTTATACGTTATACGTTATACGTTATACGTTATACGTTATACGTTATACGTTATACGTTATACGTTATACGTTATACGTTATACGTTATACGTTATACGTTAAACGTTATACGTTATACGTTATACGTTATACGCTATACGTTATACGTTATACGTTATACGTTATACGTTATACGTTATACGTTATACGTCATACGTTATACGTTATACGTTATACGTTATACGTTATACGTTATACGTTATACGTTATACGCTATACGTTATACGTTATACGCTATATCGTTTATACGTTATACGTTATACGTTATACGTTATATTATACGTCATTCGTTAAACGTTAGACGTTACACAATATAGGTTATACGTGATGCGTTATACGTTACACGTTATACGTTATACGTTATACGTTATACGTTATACGTTATACGTTATACGTTATACGTTATACGTTATACGTTATACGTTATACGTTATACGCTATACGTTATACGTTATACGCTATATCGTTTATACGTTATACGTTATACGTTATACGTCATACGTTATACGTTATACGTTAGACGTTATAAGTTATACGTTATACGTTATACGTCATACGTTATACGTTATGCGTCATACGCTATACGTTATACGTTATAGGACATACCTTATTCGTGATACGTCATACGTTATACGTTATACGTTATACGTTCTACGTTATACGTTATACGTTATACGTTATACGTTATAGGTCATACCTTATTCGTGATACGTCATACGTTATACGTTATACGTTCTACGTTATACGTTATACGTTATACGTTATACGTTATACGTTATAGAATATACGTTATACGTTATACGTTATACGTCATTCGTTATACGTTAGACGTTACACAATATAGGTTATACGTTATACGTTATACGTTATACGTTATACGTTATACGTTATACGTTATACGTTATACGTTATACGTTGTACGTTATACGTTATACGTTACACGTTATACATTATACGTTATACGTTATACGTTATACGTTATACGTTATACGTTATAGAATATACGTTATAGGTTATACGTTATACGTTATACGTTATACGTTATAAGTTATACGTTATACGTTATACGTTATACGTTATACGTTATACTATATACGTTATACGTTATACGCTATACGTTATACGTTATACGTTATACGTTATACGTTATACGTAATACGTTATACGTTAGACGTTACACGTTATATGTTATACGTTATACGTTATACGTTATACGTTATACGTTATACGTTATACGTTATACGTTATACGTTATACGTTATACGTTATACGTTATACGTTATACGTTATACGTTATACGTTATACGTTATACGTTATACGTTATACGTTATACGTTATACGTTATACGTTATACGTTATACGTTATACGTTATACGTTATACGTTATACGTTATACGTTATACGTTATACGTTATACGTTATACGTTATACGTTATACGTTATACGTTATACGTTATACGTTATAGGTCATACCTTATTCGTGATACGTCATACGTTATACGTTATACGTTCTACGTTATACGTTATACGTTATACGTTACACGTTATACGTTATACGTTATACGTTCTACGTTCTACGTTCTACGTTCTACGTTATACGTTATACGTTATACGTTATACGTTATACGTTATACGTTATACGTTATACGTTATACGTTATACGTTATACGTTATACGTTATACGTTATACGTTATACGTTATACGTTATACGTTATACGTTATACGTTATACGTTATACGTTATACGTTATACGTTATACGTTATACGTTATACGTTATACGTTATACGTTATACGTTATACGTTATACGTTATACGTTATGCGTTATACGTTATGCGTTATACGTTATGCGTTATACGTTATACGTTATACGTTATACGTTATACGTTATACGTTATACGTTATACGTTATACGTTATACGTTATACGTTATACGTTATACGTTATACGTTATACGTTATACGTTATACGTTATACGTTATACGTTATACGTTATACGTTATACGTTATACGTTATACGTTATACGTTATACGTTATACGTTATACGTTATACGTTATACGTTATACGTTATACGTTATACGTTATACGTTATACGTTATACGTTATACGTTATACGTTATACGTTATACGTTACACGTTATACGTTACACGTTATACGTTATACGTTATAGGTTACACGTAATACGTTGTACGTTATACGTTATACGTTATACGTTATACGTTATACGTCATACGTTATACGTTATACGTTATACGTCATACGTTATACGTTATACGTTATACGTTATACGTTATACGTTATACGTTATACGTTATACGTTATACGTTATACGTTATACGTTATACGTTATACGTTATACGTTATACGTTATACGTTATACGTTATACGTTATACGTTATACGTTATACGTTATACGTTATACGTTATACGTTATACGTTATACGTTATACGTTATACGTTATACGTTATACGTTATACGTTATACGTTATACGTTATACGTTATACGTTATACGTTATACGTTATACGTTATACGTTATACGTTATACGTTATGCGTTATACGTTATACGTTATGCGTTATACGTTATACGTTATACGTTATACGTTATAGGTCATACCTTATTCTTGATACGTCATACGTTATACGTTATACGTTCTACGTTATACGTTATACGTTATATGTTACACGTTGTACGTTATACGTTACACGTTCTACGTTATACGTTACACGTTATACGTTATACGTTATACGTTATACGTTATACGTTATACGTAATACGTTATACGTTAGACGTTACACGTTATATGTTATACGTTATACGTTATACGTTATACGTTATACGTTATACGTTATACGTTATACGTTATACGTTATACGTTATACGTTATACGTTATACTTTATACGTTATACGTTATACGTTATAGGTCATACCTTATTCGTCATACGTTATACGTTATACGTTCTACGTTATACGTTATACGTTATACGTTACACGTTATACGTTATACGTTATACGTTATACGTTCTACGTTCTACGTTCTACGTTCTACGTTCTACGTTCTACGTTATACGTTATACGTTATACGTTATACGTTATACGTTACACGTTATACGTTATACGTTATACGTTATACGTTATACGTTATACGTTATACGTTATACGTTATTCGTTATACGTTATACGTTATACGTTATACGTTATACGTTATACGTTATACGTTATACGTTATACGTTACACGTTATACAATATACGTTATACGTTATACGTTATACGTTATACGTTATACGGTATACGTTATACGTTATACGTTAAACGTTATACGTTATACGTTATACGTTATACCTTATACGTTATACGTTATACGTTATGCGTCATACGTTATACGTTATACGTTATACGTTATACGTTATACGTTATACGTTATACGTTATACGTTATACGTTATACGTCATTCGTTATACGTTAGACGTTACACAATATAGGTTATACGTTATACGTTATACGTTATACGTTCTACGTTCTACGTTATACGTTATACGTTATACGTTATACGGTATACGTTATACGTTATACGTTATACGTTATACGTTATACGTTATACGTTATACGTTATACGTTAAAACGTTATACGTTATACGTTATACGTTATACGCTATACGTTATACGTTATACGTTATACGTTATACTTTATACGTTATAGTTATACGTCATACGTTATACGTTACGCTTTATACGTTATACGTTATACGTTATATGTTATACGTTATACGTTATACGTTATACGTTAACGTTATACGTTATACAATATACGTTATACGTCATTCGTTATACGTTAGATGTTACACAATATAGGTTATACGTTATACGTTATACGTTATACGTTATACGTTATACGTTATACGTTATACGTTATACGTTATACGTTATACGTTATACGTTATACGTTATACGTTATGCGTTATACGTTATACGTTATATGTTATACGCTATACGTTATACGTTATACGTTATACGTTATACGTTATACGTTATACGTTATACGTCATACGTTATACGTTACGCTTTAACGTTATACGTTATACGTTATACGTTATACGTTATACGTTATACGTTATACGTTATACGTTATACGTTATACGTTATACGTTATACGTTATACGTTATAGGTTATACGTAATACGTTATACGTTATACGTTATAGGTTATACGTAATACGTTATACGTTATACGTTATATGTAATACGTTATACGTTATACGTTATACGAATATACGGTTATACGTTATACGTTATACGTTATACGTTATACGTTATACGTTATACGTTATACGTTATACGTTATACGTCATACGTTATACGTTATACGTTATACGTTATACGTTATACGTTATCGTTATACGTTATACGTTATACGTTATACGATATACGTTATACGTTATACGTTATACGTTATACGTTATACGTTATACGTAATACGTTATACGTTATACGTTATACGTTATACGTTATACGTTATACGTTATACGTTATACGTTATACGTTATACGTTATACGTTATACGTTATACGTTATACGTTATACGTTATACGTTATACGTTATACGTTATACGTTATACGTTATACGTTATACGTTATACGTTATACGTTATACGTTATACGTTATACGTTATACGTTATACGTTATGCGTTATACGTTATACGTTATGCGTTATACGTTATACGTTATACGTTATACGTTATAGGTCATACCTTATTCTTGATACGTCATACGTTATACGTTATACGTTCTACGTTATACGTTATACGTTATATGTTGCACGTTGTACGTTATACGTTACACGTTCTACGTTATACGTTACACGTTATACGTTATACGTTATACGTTATACGTTATACGTTATACGTTATACGTTATACGTTATACGTTATACGTTATACGTTATACGTTATACGTTATACGTTATACGTTATACGTTATACGTTATACGTTATACGTTATACGTTATACGTTATACGTTATACGTTATACGTTATACGTTATACGTTATACGTTATACGTTATACGTTATACGTTATACGTTATACGTTATACGTTATACGTTATACGTTATACGTTATACGTTATACGTTATACGTTACACGTTATACGTTGTACGTTATACGTTGTACGTTACACGTTATACGTTATACGTTATACGTTATACGTTATACGTTATACGTTATACGTTATAGGTTATACGTTATACGTTATACGTTATACGTTATACGTTATACGTTATACGTTATACGTTATACGTTATACGTTATACGTTATACGTTATACGTTACACGTTATACAATATACGTTATACGTTATACGTTATACGTTATACGTTATACGGTATACGTTATACGTTATACGTTAAACGTTATACGTTATACGTTATACGTTATACCTTATACGTTATACGTTATACGTTATACGTTATACGTTATACGTTATACGTTACACGTTATACGTTGTACGTTATACGTTATACGTTACACGTTATACATTATACGTTATACGTTATACGTTATACGTTATACGTTATACGTTATAAGTTATACGTTATACGTTATACGTTATACGTTATACGTTATACGTCATACGTTATACCTTAGACGTTACGGGTTATACGTTATACGTTATACGTTATACGTTATACGTTATACGTTATACGTTATACGTTATACGTTATACAATATACGTTATACGTCATTCGTTATACGTTAGATGTTACACAATATAGGTTATACGTTATACGTTATACGTTATACGTTATACGTTATACGTTATACGTTATACGTTATACGTTATACGTTATACGTTATACGTTATACGTTATACGTTATACGTTATACGTTATACGTTATACGTTATACGTTATACGTTATACGTTATAGAATATACGTTATAGGTTATACGTTATACGTTATACGTTATAAGTTATACGTTATACGTTATACGTTATACATTATACGTTATACGTTATACGTTATACGTTATACGTTATAGAATATACGTTATACGTTATACGTTATACGTCATTCGTTATACGTTAGACGTTACAACAAATATAGGTTATACGTTATACGTTATACGTTATACGTTATACGTTATACGTTATACGTTATACGTTATACGTTATACGTTATACGTTATACGTTATACGTTATACGTTATACGTTATAGAATATACGTTATAGGTTATACGTTATACGTTATACGTTATAAGTTATACGTTATACGTTATACGTTATACATTATACGTTAACGTTATACGTTATACGTTATACGTTATAGAATATACGTTCTACGTTATACGTTATACGTTATACGTTACACGTTATACGTTATACGTTATACGTTATACGTTCTACGTTCTACGTTATACGCTATACGTTATTACGTTATACGATATACGTTATACGCTTATACGTAATACGTTATACGTTATACGTTATACGATATACGTTATACGTACGTTATACGTTATACGATATACGTTATACGTTATACGTAATACGTTATACGTTATACGTTATACGTTATACGTTATACGTTATACGTTATACGTTATACGTTATACGTTATACGTTATACGTTATACGTAATACGTTATACGTTAGACGTTACACGTTATATGTTATACGTTATACGTTATACGTTATACGTTATACGTTATACGTTATACGTTATACGTTATACGTTATACGTTATACGTTATACGTTATACTTTATACGTTATACGTTATACGTTATAGGTCATACCTTATTCGTGATACGTCATACGTTATACGTTATACGTTCTACGTTATTACGTTATACGTTATACGTTACACGTTATACGTTATACGTTATACGTTATACGTTCTACGTTCTACGTTCTACGTTCTACGTTCTACGTTCTACGTTATACGTTATACGTTATACGTTAACGTTATACGTTACACGTTATACGTTATACGTTATACGTTACTACGTTTACGTATACGTTATACGTTAACGTTATTCGTTATACGTTATACGTTATACGTTATACGTTATACGTTATACGTTATACGTTATACGTTATACGTTACACGTTATACAATATACGTTATACGTTATACGTTATACGTTATACGTTAACGGTATACGTTATACGTTATACGTTAAACGTTATACGTTATACGTTATAACGTTATACCTTATACGTTATACGTTATACGTTATGCGTCATACGTTATACGTTATACGTTATACGTTATACGTTATACGTTATACGTTATACGTTATACGTTATACGTTATACGTCATTCGTTATACGTTAGACGTTACACAATATAGGTTATACGTTATACGTTATACGTTATACGTTCTACGTTCTACGTTATACGTTATACGTTATACGTTATACGGTATACGTTATACGTTATACGTTATACGTTATACGTTATACGTTATACGTTATACGTTATACGTTAAACGTTATACGTTATACGTTATACGTTATACGCTATACGTTATACGTTATACGTTATACGTTATACTTTATACGTTATACGTTATACGTCATACGTTATACGTTACGCTTTATACGTTATACGTTATACGTTATATGTTATACGTTATACGTTATACGTTATACGTTATACGGTATACGTTATACAATATACGTTATACGTCATCGTTATACGTTAGATGTTACACAATATAGGTTATACGTTATACGTTATACGTTATACGTTATACGTTATACGTTATACGTTATACGTTATACGTTATACGTTATACGTTATACGTTATACGTTATGCGTTATACGTTATACGTTATATGTTATACGCTATACGTTATACGTTATACGTTATACGTTATACGTTATACGTTATACGTTATACGTCATACGTTATACGTTACGCTTTACGTTATACGTTATACGTTATACGTTATACGTTATACGTTATACGTTATACGTTATACGTTATACGTTATACGTTATACGTTATACGTTATAGGTTATACGTAATACGTTATACGTTATACGATATAGGTTATACGTAATACGTTATACGTTATACGTTATATGTAATACGTTATACGTTATACGTTATACGATATACGTTATACGTTATACGTTATACGTTATACGTTATACGTTATACGTTATACGTTATACGTTATACGTTATACGTCATACGTTATACGTTATACGTTATACGTTATACGTTATACGTTATACGTTATACGTTATACGTTATACGTTATACGTTATACGATATACGTTATACGTTATACGTTATACGTTATACGTTATACGTTATACGTAATACGTTATACGTTATACGTTATACGTTATACGTTATACGTTATACGTTATCGTTATACGTTATACGTTATACGTATACGTTATACGTTATACGTTATACGTTATACGTTATACGTTATACGTTATACGTTATACGTTATACGTTATACGTCATACGTTATACGTATACGTTATACGTTATACGTTATACGTTATACGTTATACGTTATACGTTATACGTAAGTTATACGTTATACGATATACGTTATACGTTATACGTTATACGTTATACGTTATACGTTATACGTTATACGTTATACGTTATACGTTATACGTTATACGTTATACGTTATACGTTATACGTTATACGTTATACGTTATACGTTATACGTTATACGTTATACGTTATACGTTATACGTTATACGTTATACGTTATACGTTATACGTTATATACGTCATACGTTATACGTTATACGTTATACGTCATTCGTTATACGTTATACGTTATACGTTATACGTTATACGTTATACGTTATACGTTATTACGTTATACGTTATACGATATACGTTATACGTTATACGTAATACGTTATACGTTATACGTTATACGTTATACGTTATACGTTATCCGTTATACGTTATACGTTATACGTTGTACGTTATACGTTATACGTTATACGTTATACGTTATACGTTATACGTTATACGTTATACGTTATACGTTATATCGTTTATACGTTATACGTAATACGTTATACGTTATACGTCAAACGTTATACGTTATACGATATAAGTTATACGTTATACGTTATACGTTATACGTTATACGTTACACGTCATACGCTGTACGTTATACGTCATACGCTATACGTTATACGTTATAGTCATACCTTATTCGTGATACGTCATACGTTATACGTTATACGTTCTACGTTATACGTTATACGTTATATGTTACACGTTGTACGTTATACGTTACAAGTTCTCGTTATACGTTACACGTTATACGTTAAACGTTATACGTTATACGTTATACGTTATACGTTATACGTTATACGTTATACGTTATACGTTATACGTTATACGTTATACGTTATACGTTATACGTTATACGTTATACGTTATACGTTATACGTTATACGTTATACGTTATACGTTATACGTTATACGTTATACGTTATACGTTATACGTTATACGTATACGTTATACGTTATACGTTATACGTTATACGTTATACGTTATACGTTATACGTTATACGTTATACGTTATACGTTATACGTTATACGTTATACGTTATACGTTACACGTTATACGTTGTACGTTATACGTTATACGTTACACGTTATACATTATACGTTATACGTTATACGTTATACGTTATACGTTATACGTTATAGGTTATACGTTATACGTTATACGTTATACCTTAGACGTTACGGGTTATACGTTATACGTTATACGTTATACGTTATACGTTATACGTTATACGTTATACGTTATACGTTATACAATATACGTTATACGTCATTCGTTATACGTTAGATGTTACACAATATAGGATATACGTTATACGTTATACGTATACGTTATACGTTATACGTTATACGTATACGTTATACGTTATACGTTATACGTTATACGTTATACGTTATACGTTATACGTTATACGTTATACGTATACGTTATAGAATATACGTTATAGGTTATACGTTATACGTTATACGTTATAAGTTATACGTTATACGTTATACGTTATACATTATACGTTATACGTTATACGTTATACGTTATACGTTATAGAATTACGTTATACGTTATACGTTATACGTCATTCGTTATACGTTAGACGTTACACAATATAGGTTATACGTTATACGTTATACGTTATACGTTATACGTTATACGTTATACGTTATACGTTATACGTTATACGTTATACGTTATACGTTATACGTTCTACGTTCTACGTTATACGCTATACGTTATACGTTATACGATATACGTTATACGTTATACGTAATACGTTATACGTTATACGTTATACGTTATACGTTATACGTTATACGATATACGTTATACGTTATACGTTATCCGTTATACGTTATACGTTATACGTTATACGTTATACGTTATACGTCATTCGTTATACGTTAGACGTTACACAATATAGGTTATACGTTATACGTATACGTTATACGTTTTACGTTATACGTTATACGTTATACGTTATACAATATACGTTATACGTCATTCGTTATACGTTAGATGTTACACAATATAGGTTATACGTTATACGTTATACGTTATACGTTATACGTTATACGTTATACGTTATACGTTATACGTTATACGTTATACGTTATACGTTATACGTTATACGTTATACGTTATACGTTATACGTTATACGTTATACGTTATACGTTATACGTATACGTCATTCGTTATACGTTAGACGTTACACAATATAGGTTATACGTTATACGTTATACGTTATACGTTTTACGTTATACGTTATACGTTATACGTTATACAATATACGTTATACGTCATTCGTTATACGTTAGATGTTACACAATATAGGTTATACGTTATACGTTATACGTATACGTTATACGTTATACGTTATACGTTATACGTTATACGTTATACGTTATACGTTATACGTTATACGTTATACGTTATACGTTATACGTTATACGTTATACGTTATACGTTATACGTTATACGTTTATACGTTATACGTTATAGAATAACGTTATAGGTTATACGTTTATACGTAACGTTAATTATACGTTATACGTTATACGTTATACATTATACGTTATACGTTATACGTTATACGTTATACGTTATAGAATATACGTTATACGTTATACGTTATACGTCATTCGTTATACGTTAGACGTTACACACATATAGTTGTGTAACGTCTAACGTATAACGAATGACGTATAACGTATAACTGTATAACGTATATTCTATAACGTATAACGTATAAACGTATAACGTATAACGTATAACGTATAACTTATAACGTTATAACGTATAAGTATAACCTAAACGTATATACTAACTATACGTATAACGTATACGTAAAGTATAGTATAACGTATAACGTATAACGTATACTATAACGTATAACGTATAACGTATAACGTATACCGTAAACGTTTAACGTATAACGTATAAGTATAACGTATAACGTATAACGTATAACGTATACACGTATAACGTATAACCTATATTGTGTAACATCTACGGTATAACGAATGACGTATAACAGTATATTGTATAAAGTATAACGTATAAACGTATAACGTAAAACGTATAACGTAATAACGTATAAGTATAACACTATATTGTGTAACGTCTAACGTATAACGAATGACGTATAAAAGTATAACGTATAACGTATAAAGTATAACGTATAACGTATAACGTATAACGTATAACGTATAACGTATAACGTATAACGTATAACGTTATAACGTATAACGTATAACGTATAACGTATAACGTATAACGTATAACGTATAACGTATAACCTATATTGTGTAACATCTAACGTATAACGAATGACGTATAACGTATATTGTATAACGTATAACGTATAACGTATAACGTAAAACGTATAACGTATAAACGTATAACGTATAACCTATATTGTGTAACGTCTAAGTATAACGAATGACGTATAACGTATAACGTAAAAGGTATAACGTATAAACGTAAACGTATAACGTATAACGTATAACGTATAACGTATAACCGTATAACGTATAACGTAAACGTATAACGTATAACGTATTACGTATAACGTATAACGTATATCGTTATAACGTATAACGTATAGCGTATAACGTAGAACGTAGAACGTATAACGTATAACGTATAACGTATAACGTTAACGTATAACGTATAACGTATAACGTATAACGTATAACGTATAACGTATAAGTACTAACCTATATTGTGTAACGTCTAAACGTATAACGAATGACGTATAACGTATAACGTATAACGTATATTCTATAACGTATAACGTATAACGTATAAGTTATAACGTATAATGTATAACGTATAACGTATAACGACTAACTATAACGTATAACGTAAACGTATAACCTATAACGTATATTCTATAACGTATAACGTATAAGTATAACGTATAACGTATAACGTATAACGTATAACGTATAACGTAACGTATAACGTATAACGTAATAACGTATAACGTATAACGTATAAACGTATACGTATAACGATAACCTATTGTGTAACATCTAACGTATAACGAATGACGTATAACGTATATTGTATAACGTATAACGTATAACGTATAACGTATAACGTATAACGTATAACGATATAACGTATAACGTATAACCCGTAACGTCTCAGGTATAACGTATAACGTATAAACGTATAACCTATAACGTATAACGTATAACGTATAACGTATAAGTATAACGTATAATGTATAACGTGTAACGAATAACGTATAACGTACAACGTATAACGTGTAACGTATAACGTATAACGTATAACGTATAAACGTATAAACGTATAACGTATAACGTAACGTATAACGTATAACGTATACGTATAACGTATAACGTTATAACGTATAACGCTATAACGTATACGTATAACGTATAACGTATAACGTATAACGTATAACGTATAACGTATAACGTATAACGTATAACGTATAACGTATAACGTATAACGTATAACGTATAACGTATAAAGTATAACGTATAACGTATAACGTATAACGTATAACGTATAACGTATAACGTATAACGTTTAAACGTTTAACGTATAAGTGTAACGTATAACGTAGAACTTGTAACGTATAACGTACAACGTGTAACAAGTATAACGTTTAACGTATAAGAACGTATAACGTATAAGTATGACGTATCACGAATAAGTATGACCTATAACGTATAACGTATAGCGTATGACGTATAACGTACAGCGTATGACGTGTAACGTATAACGTATAACGTATAACGTATACGTATAATTATATCGTATAACGTATAACGTTTGACGTATAACGTATAACGTAATACGTATAACGTATATAAACGATATAACGTATAACGTATAACGTATAACGTATAACGTATAACGTATAACGTATAACGTACTAACGTATAACGTACAACGTATAACGTATAACGTATAACGGATAACGTATAACGTATAACGTATAAACGTATAACGTATTAACGTATTACGTATAACCGTATAACGTATATCGTATAACGTATAACGTATAACGTATAACGTATAACGTATAACGCTATAACGTATAACGTATAACGTATAAACGTATGACGTATAACCCGTATAACGTATAACGTATGACGTATAACGTAAACGTATAACGTATAACGTATAACGTATAACGTATAACGTATAACGTATAACGTATAACGTATAAGTATAACGTATAACGTATAACGTATAACGTTATATAACGTATAAACGTATAACGTATAACGTATAACGTATAAGTATAACGTATAACGTATAACGTATAACGTATAACGTATAACGTATAACGAATAACGTATAACGTATAACGTATAACGTATAACGTATAACGTATAAACGTATAACGTATAACGTATAACGTATAACGTATGACGTATAACGTATAACGTATAACGTATAACGTATAACGTATAACGTATAACGTATAACGTATAAGTATAACGTTATAAGTATAAACGTATAAACGTATAACGTATAACGTATAACGTATACCGTATAACGTATAACGTATAACGTATAACGTATTACGTATAAACGTATAACGTATAACGTATAACGTATAACGTATAACGTATATCGTATAACGTATAACGTATAACGTATAACGTATAACGTATAACGTATAACGTATAACGTATAACGTATAACGTATAAACGTATGACGCTATAAACGTATAACGTATAACGTATAACGTATAAACGTATAACGTTATAACGTATAACGTATAACGTATAACGTATATCGTATAACGTATAAGTATAACGTATTACATAAACGTATAACGTATAACGTATTACGTATAAACCCTATAACGTTAACGTATAACGTATTACGTATAACCTATAACGTATAACGTATAACGTATAACGTATAACGTATAACGTATAACGTATAACGTATAACGTATAACGTTATAACGTATAACGTATAACGTATAACGTATAAAGCGTAACGTTATAACGTATGACGTATAACGTATAACGTATAACGTATAACGTATAACGTATAACGTATAACGTATAGCGTATAACATATAACGTATAACGTATAACGCATAAACGTATAACGTATAACGTATAACGTATAACGTATAACGTATAACGTATAACGTATAACGTATAACGTATAACGTATAACGTATAACGTATAACCTATATTGTGTAACATCTAACGTATAACGAATGACGTATAACGTATATTGTATAACGTATAACGTATAACGTATAACGTATAACGTATAACGTATAACATATAAGTATAACGTATAAACGTATAAAGCGTAACGTATAACGTATGACGTATAACGTATAACGTATAAAGTATAACGTATAACGTATAACGTATAACGTATAGCGTATAACGTATAAACGTATAACGTATAACGTTTAACGTATAACGTATAACGTATAACGTATAACGTATAACGTATAACGTATAACGTATAACGTATACCGTATAACGTATAACGTATAACGTATAACGTAGAACGTAGAACGTATAACGTATAACGTATAAACGTATAACCTATATTGTGTAACGTCTAACGTATAACGAATGACGTATAACGCTATAACGTATAACGTATAACGTATAAGTATAACGTATAACGTATAACGTATAACGTATAACGTATGACGCATAACGTATAACGTATAACGTATAAGGTATAACGTATAACGTATAACGTATAACGTTTAACGTATAACGTATAACGTATAACGTATACGTATAACGTATAACGTAACGTATACGTATTTGTATAACGTGTAACGTATAACGTATAACGTATAACGTATAACGTATAACGTATAACGTATAACGTATAACGTATAACGAATAACGTATAACGTATAACGTATAACGTATAACGTATAACGTATAACGTATAACGTATAACGTGTAACGTATAACGTATAACGTATAACGTATAACGTATAACGTAGAACGTAGAACGTAGAACGTAGAACGTAGAACGTAAGAACGTATAACGTATAACGTATAACGTATAACGTGTAACGTATAACGTATAACGTATAACGTAGAAACGTATACGTATAACGTATATGACGTATCACGAATAAGGTATGACCTATAACGTTATAACGTATAACGTATAAAGTATAACGTATAACGTATAACGTATAACGTATTATACGTATAACGTATACGTATACGTATAACGTATACGTTACTAACGTATAACGTATAACGTATAACATATAACGTGTAACGTCTAACGTTATAACGTATTACCGTATAACGTATAACGTATACGTATAACGTATAACGTATAACGTATAACGTATAACGTATAACGTAGTATACGTATAACGTATTACGTATAACGTATAACGTATATCGTATAACGTATAAGTATAACGTATATCGTATAACGTATAACGTATAAGTATTACGTATAACGTATAACGTATATCGTATAACGTATAACGTATAGCGTATAACGTAGAACGTAGAACGTATAACGTATAACGTATAACGTATAACGATGTAACGTATAACGTATAACGTATAACGTAGAACGTATATTCTATAACGTATAACGTATAACGTATAACGTATAACGTATAATGTATAACGTATACGTATAAACGTATAACTTCTAACGTATAACGTATAACGTATAACCTATAACGTATATTCTATAACGTATAACGTATAACGTATAAACGTATAACGTATAACGTATAACGTATAACGTATAACGTATAACGTATACGTATAACGTATAACGTATAACGTATAACGTATAACCTATATTGTGTAACGTCTAACGTATAACGAATGACGTATAACGTATAACGTATAACGTATATTCTATAACGTATAACGTATAACGTTATAACGTTATAACGTATAATGTATAACGTATAACGTATAACGTATAACTTATACGTATAACGTATAACGTATAACCTATAACGTATATTCTATAACGTATAACGTATAACGTATAACGTATAACGTATATAACGTATAAGTATATACGTATAACGTATAACGTATAAAGTATAACGTATAAACGTATAACGTATAACGTATAACGTATAACGTAATAACGTATAACGTATAAAGTATAACGTATAACCTATATTGTGTAACATCTAACGTATACGAATGACGTATAACGTATATTGTATAACGTAATAACGTATAACGTATAACGTATAACGTATAACGTATTAACGTATAACGTAAACGTATAACCCGTAACGTCTAAGGTATAACGTATGACGTATAACGTATAACGTATAACGTATAAAGTATAACGTATAACTTATAACGTATAACGTATACGTATAACGTATAACGTATAACGTATAATGTATAAGTGTAACGTATAACGTAGAACGTACAACGTATAACGTGTAACGTATAACGTATAACGTATAACGTATAACGTATAACGTATAACGTATAGTATAACGTATAACGTATAAAGTATAAGTTTAAACGTATAAAGTATAACGTATACCGTTATAACGTATAACGTATAACGTATACCGTATAACGCTATATAACGTGTAACGTATAACGTATAAACGTATAACGTATACGTATAACGTATAACGTATTACGTATAACGTAAACGTAAAACGTATAACGTATAACGTATAACTATAACGTATAACGTATAACGTATAACGTATAACGTATAACGTATAACGTATAACGTGTAACGTAAAACGTATAACGTAAAACGTATAACGTGTAACGTATAACGTAAAACGTATAACGTACTAACGTAAACGTATAACGTATAACGTATAACGTATAACGTATAACGTATAACGTTTAACGTATAACGTATAACGTATAACGTATAACGTATACGTATAACGTATTAACGTAGTTGGTAGTAGTAAGACGTAGTCGTATACGTAGATATCGTATAAACGTATAACGTACGAACGTTTAACGGTTAAGTATACGGTATGGGGGGAGGCGGAGAACGGGAGGACCGTTTAAAGCGATAATACTACGTTATTATTCTCTATATTCTTATATTTTTTATTTTACTGCCTTCTATTACCCTTTTTTTTTATATAACGTATAACGTATAACGTATAACGTATAAGTGTAACGTATAAACGTAGAACGTGTAACGTATAAACGTACAACGTGCAACATATAACGTATAACGTATAAACGTTAGAACGTATAACGTATAACGTATGACGTATAAGAATAAGGTATGACCTATAACGTATAACGTATAAGTATAACGTATAACGCATAACGTATAACGTATAACGCATAAGTATATAAGTATAACGTATAAACGTATACGTATAACGTATAACGTATAACGTATAACGTATAACGTATAACGTATAACGTATAAACGTATAACGTATAACGTATAACGTATAACGTATAACGAATAACGTATAACGTATAACGTTATAACGTATAACGTATAAACGTATAACGTATAAACGTATAACGTATAAGTATAACGTATAACGTATAACGTATAAACGTATACGTATAAACGTATAACGTATAACGTATAACGTATAACGTATAACGTATAACGTATACGTATAACGTATAACGTATAACGTATAACGTATAACGTATAACGTATACGTATAAACGTATAAGATATAACGTATAACGTATAACGTATAACGTATAACGTATAAGTATACGTATAACGTATAACGTATATCGTATAACGTATAAGTTATAACGTATTACATATAACGTATAACGTATAACGTATTAGTATAACCTATAACGTATAACGTATAACGTATTACGTATAACCTATAAACGTATAACGTATAACGTATAACGTATAACGTATAACGTATAACGTATAACGTATAACGTATAACGTATAACGTATAACGTATAACGTATAACGTTATAAAGCGTAACGTATAAACGTATGACGTATAACGTATAACGTTATAAAGTATAACGTATAACGTATAACGTATAACGTATAGCGTATAACATATAACGTATAACGTATAACGCATAACGTATAACGTATAACGTATAACGTATAACGTATAACGTATAACGTATAACGTATAACGTATAACGTATAACGTATAACGTATAACGTATAACGTATAACCTATATTGTGTAACATCTAACGTATAACGAATGACGTATAACGTATATTGTAAAACGTTAAACGTATAAACGTATAACGTATAACGTATAACGTTATAACATATAACGTATAAACGTATAACGTATAAAGCGTAACGTATAACGTATGACGTATAACGTATAACGTATAAAGTATAAAGTATAACGTATAACGTATAACGTATAGCGTATAACGTATAACGTATAACGTATAAACGTTTAAGTATAACGTATAACGAATAACGTATAACGTATAACGTATAACGTATAACGTATAACGTATACGCTAAGTATAACGTATAACGTATAAGTAGAACGTAGAACGTATAACGTATAACGTATAACGTATAACCTATATTGTGTAACGTCTAACGTATAACGAATGACGTATAACGTTATAACGTAAAACGTATAACGTATAACGTATAACGTATAAAGTATAACGTATAACGTATAACGTATGACGCATAACGTATAACGTATAACGTATAAGGTATAACGTATAACGTATAACGTATAACGTTTAACGTATACGTATACGTATACCGTATAACGTATAACGTATAACGTATAACGTATAACGTATATTGTATAACGTGTACGTATACGTATAACGTATAACGTATAACGTATAACGTATAAACGTATAACGTATAACGATAACGATAACGTAAACGTATAACGTATAAACGTATAAACGTATAACGTATAACGTATAACGTGTAACGTATAACGTATAACGTATAACGTATAACGTATAACGTAGAACGTAGAACGTAGACGTAGAACGTAGAACGTAGAAGTATAAACGTATAACGTTATAACGTATAACGTGTAACGTATAACGTATAACGTATAACGTAGAACGTATAACGTATAACGTATGACGTATCACGAATAAGGTATGACCTATAACGTATAACGTATAACGTATAAAGTATAACGTATAAACGTATAACGTATAACGTATAACGTATAAACGTATAACGTATAACGTATAACGTAAACGTATAACGTATAACGTATAACATATAACGTGTAACGTCTAACGTATAAAGTATTAAGTATAACGTATAACGTATAACGTATAACGTATAACGTATAACGTGTAAACGTATAAACGTAGAACGTTGTAACGTATAACGTACAACGTGTAACATATAACGTATAACGTATAACGTAGAACGTATAACGTATAACGTATGACGTATCAAGAATAAGGTATGACCTATAACGTATAACGTATAAAACGTATAACGTATAACGCATAACGTATAACGTTAATAAACGTATAACGTATAACGTATAAACGTATAACGTATAAACGTATAACGTATAACGTATAACGTATAACGTATAACGTATAAGTATAAACGTATAACGTATAACGTATAACGTATACGATAACGTATAACGTATAACGTATAACGTATAACGGTATAACGTATAAGTATAACGTATAAGTATAACGTATAACGTATATCGTATAACGTAATAACGTATAACGTATAACGTATAACGTATAACGTATAACGTATAACGTATAACGTATAACGTATGACGTATAACGTATAACGTATAACGTATGACGTCTATAAACGTATAACGTATAACGTATAACGTATAACGTACAACGTATTACGTGTAACCTATAAACGTATAACGTATAACGTGTAACGTATAACGTGTAACGTATAACGTATAACGTATAACGTATAACGTATAACGTATAACGTATAACGTATAACGTATAACGTATAACGTATAAACGTATAACGTATAACGTATAACGTATAACGTATAACGTATAACGTATAACGTATAACGTATAAACGTATAAAGTATAAACGTATAACGTATAACGTATAACGTATAAGTATAACGTATAAACGTATAACGTATAACGTATAACGTAAACGTATAACGTATAACGTATAACGTATAACGTATAACGTATAACGTATAACGTATAACGCATAACGTATAAACGCATAACGTATAACGCATAACGTATAACGTATAACGTATAACGTATAACGTATAACGTATAACGTATAACGTATAAACGTATAACGTATAACGTATAACGTATAACGTATACGTATAAGTATAACGTATAACGTATAACGTTATAACGTATAACGTATAACGTATAACGTATAACGTATTAACGTATAACGTATAAACGTATAACGTATAACGTAAACGTATAAACGTATAAAGTATAACGTATAACGTAGAACGTAGAACGTAGAACGTAGAACGTATAACGTTATAACGTATACGTGTAACGTATAACGTATAAACGTATAAAGTAGAACGTATAACGTATAACGGTATGACGTATCACGAATAAGGTATGACCTATAAGTATAACGTATAACGTATAACGTATAACGTATAACGTATAACGTATAACGTATAACGTATAAACGTATAACGTATAACGTATAACGTATAACGTAAAAACGTATAACGTATAAAGTATAAACGTATAACGTATAACGTATAACGTATAACGTATAACGTATAACGTATAACGTATAACGTATAACGTATAACGTATAACGTATAAAGTATAACGTATAACGTATAACGTATAACGTATAACGTATAACGTATAACGTATAACGTATAAACGTATAACATATAACGTGTAACGTTAACGTATAACGTATTACGTATAACGTATAAACGTATAACCGTAATAACGTATAACGTATAGCGTATAACGTATAAACGTATATATAACGTATAACGTTTATAACGATAATAACGTATAACGTATAACTTATAACGTATAACGTATAAGTATAACGTATAACCTATAACGTATATTCTATAACGTATAACGTATAACGTATAACGTATAACGTATAACGTATAATGTATAACGTGTAACGTATAACGTATAACGTACAACGTATAACGTATAACGTATAACGTATAACGTATAACGTATAACGTATAACGTATAAACGTATAACGTATAACCTATATTGTGTAACGTCTAACGTATAACGAATGACGTATAACGTATAACGTATAACGTATATTCTATAACGTATAACGTATAACGTATAACGTATAACGTATAACGTAGAACGTATAACGTATAACGTATGACGTATCACGAATAAGGTATGACCTATAACGTATAACGTATAACGTATAACGTATAACGTAGAACGTATAACGTATAACGTATAACGTATGACGTATCACGAATAAGGTATGTCCTATAACGTATAACGTATAGCGTATGACGCATACGTATAACGTATGACGTATAACGTATAACGTATAACTATATACGTCTAACGTATAACGTATAAACGTATGACGTATAAACGTATAACGTTAAACGTATAAACGATATAGCGTATAACGCTTATAACGTATAGCGTATAACGTATAACGTATACGTATAACGTATAACGTATAACGTATAAACGTATAACGTAATAACGTATAACGTATACGTATACGTTTTAACGTGTAACGTATAACGCAATCACCGTATAACCTATATTGTTGTAAAGTCTAAAACGAGTAACGAATGACGATATAATATAACGTATAACGTATAACGTATAACGTATAAACGATATAGCGTATAACGTATAACGTATAGCGTATAACGTATAACGTATAACGTATAACGTATAACGTATAACGTATAACGTATAACGTATGACGTATAACGTATAACGTATAAACGTATAACGTATAACGTATAACGTATAACGTATAGCGTTATAACGTATAACGTATAACGTATAACGTTTAACGTTATAACGTCTAAACGTATAACGTATAACGTATAACGTATAACGTATAACGTATAACGTATAACGTATAACGTATAACGTATAACGTATAACGTATAACGTATAACGTATAACGTATAACGTATAACGTTATAACGTATAAACGTGTCACGTATACCCTATATTGTGTAACGTCTAACGTATAACGATAGACGTATAAGTATAACGTATAACGTATAACGTATAGCGTATAACGTATAACGTATAACGTATAACGTAGAATGTATAACGTATAACGTATGACGTATCACGAATAAGTTATGACCTATAACGTATAACGTATAACGTATAACGATAGAACGTATAACGTATAACGTATGACGTATCAGGAATAAGGTATGACCTATAACGTATAAACGTCTAACGTATAACGTATGACGCATAACGATATAACGTATAACGTATAAGGTATAACGTATAACGTATAACGTATAACGTATAACGTATAACGTATAACGTATAAACGTATAACGTATAACGTATAACGTATAACGTATAACGTATAACGTATAAGTAAACGTATAACGTATAAGTATAACGTATAACGCGTAACGTCTAACGTATGACGATAACGTATAAAGTATAACGTATAACGTATAACGTATACGTATAACGTATAGCGTATAACGTATAACGTATAACGTGTCACGTATACCCTATATTGTGTAACGTCCTAACGTAATAACGATAGACGTATAACGTATAAACGTATAACGTATAACGTATAGCGTATATAAGTATAACGTATAACGTATAACGTAGAATGTATAAACGTATAAGTTATGACGTATCACGAATAAGGTATGACCTATAACGTATAACGTATAACGTATAACGTAGAACGTATACGTATAACGTATGACGTATCAGGAATAAGGTATGACCTATAACGTATAACGTATAACGTATAACGTATGACGCATAACGTATAACGTATAACGTATAAGGTATAACGTATAACGTATAACGTATAACGTATAAACATATAACGTATAACGTATAACGTATAAACGTATAAACGTATAACGTATAACGTATAACGTATAACGTATAACGTATAACGCGTAACGTATAAGGTTATAAGTAAAAAAAAACGGTATAACGTAAGTATAACGTATAACGTAATAACGTATAACGTATAGCGTATAACGTATAACGTATAACGTATAACGTATAACGTATAACGTATAACGTATACGTATAGTATAACGTATAACGTATAACGTATAACGTGTAACGTATAACGCATCACGTATAACCTATATTGTGTAAGTCTAACGTTTAACGAATGACGTATAATATAACGTATAACGTATAACGTATAACGTATAAAAACGATATAGCGTATAACGTATAACGTATAGCGTATAACGTATAACGTATAACGTATAACGTATAACGTATAACGTATAACGTATAACGTATGACGTATAACGTATAACGTATAACGTATAACGTCTAACGTATAACGTATAACGTATAGCGTATAACGTATAACGTATAACGTATAACGTTTAACGTATAACGTATAACGTATAACGTAAACGTATAACGTAACGTATAACGTATAACGTATAAACGTATAACGTATAACGTATAACGTATAACGTATAACGTATAACGTATACGTATACGTATAACGTATAAAGTGTCACGTATACCCTATATTGTGTAACGTCTAACGTATAACGATAGACGATAACGTATAAACGTATAAGTATACGTATAGCGTATAACGTATAAACGTATAACGTATAACGTAGAATGTATAACGTATAACGTATGACGTATCACGAATAAGGTATGACCTATAACGTATAACGTATAACGTATAACGTAGAACGTATAACGTATAACGTATGACGTATCAGGAATAAGGTATGACCTATAACGTATAAACGTATAACGTATAACGTTATAAACGTATGACGCATAACGTATAACGTATAACGTATAAGGTACTAACGTATAACGTATAACGTATAACGTATAATCGTTATAACGTATAACGTATAACGTATACGTTATAACGTATAACGTATAAACGTATAACGTATAACGTAACGTATAACGTATAACGTATAACGCGTACGTATAACGTATGACGTATAACGTATAACGTATAACCGTATAACGTATAACGTATACGTATAACGTATAGCGTATAACGTATAACGTATAACGTATAACGTTTAACGTACTACGTATAACGTATAACGTATAACGTATAACGTATAACGTAAAAACGTTATAACGTATAACGTATAACGTATAACCTATATTGTGTAACGTCTAACGTATAACGAATGACGTATAACGTATAACGTATAACGTATAAACGTATAACGTATAAGTATAACGTATAACGTATAACGTATAACGTATAACGTATAACGTATAACGTATAACGCGTAACGTTTAACGTATGACGTATACGTATAAACGTATAACGTATAACGTTATAACGTAATAACGTATGACGTATCAGGAATAAGGTATGACCTATAACGTATAACGTATAACGTATAACGTATGACGCATAACGTATAACGTAAAACGTATAAGGTATAACGTATAACGTATAACGTATAACGTATAACGTATACGTATAACGTATAACGTATAACGTATAACGTATAACGTATAACGTATAACGTATAACGTATAAACGTATAACGTATAACGCGTAACGTATAAGTATAACGTATAAACGTATAACGTATAACGTATAACGTATAACGTATAACGTATAGCGTATAACGTATAAACGTTTAACGTATAACGTATAACGTATAACGTAATAACGTATAACGTATAACGTATAACGTATAACGTATAACGTATAACGTATAACGTGTAACGTATAACGCATCACGTATAACCTATATTGTGTAACGTCTAACGTTTAACGAATGACGTATACTATAAACGTATAACGGTATAACGTATAACGTATAAACGATATAGCGTATAACGTATAACGTATAGCGTATAAGTATAAACGTATAACGTATAACGTATAAGTATAACGTATAACGTATAACGTATAACGTATAACGTATAAACGTATAAACGTATAACGTATAACGTATAACGTATAACGTTATAACGTATA